>NC_084628.1:44822574-44910074 GCF_033978795.1 Nerophis ophidion
CAGCTGGATCCGGTTATCTACTCACCTGCCGCTGGCTTTGAGGCTAGTCCTTACACGCCCCCCTTCACAAATATATTATTTTGTAATATTTAGTTTTGCTCTATTCTACAATACTAACTTTTCTGACCTATTGGTAGCTGTTTTTGTGTATTTGGGATCTGCATGAGTTCTAAACATTTGAAATCAAACCATGGAGATGCACCAGGGGATCATTTAAACATAGATTAAAAAATAGTCATATTATGATCTTGCTAGTCAAAGATCTTTTATATTTCCACTGCAAAAACATGCACTAGTCAAAATTGCCTTCATGTTCTGATGGTCTGAAGTTCTGATTGCCTGGTCTGAATGATCTCCTGAGCATCCATGACCTAAACCACGGTCAGTTTGAACTAAAACTGCGAGCTCTTTTGACTTTCCTAATGCTCTTCTATGTTCCACACCACAAGATGGAGAGAAGACTTTCCATCCACACATTATTTTTAGATTCATGATGCTTTCTAGCATGTACTGCAATCAGACGCCAGCGACCATGACCGAGCGTGTTCATGACTTAAATCAACAAACATCAGCCTGCAGGCGGCCGTTTGTTGGGAATTTGACCATTTTTGGGGAAGCAGTTAGTGCATCAGCTCATGAGTGTTTTTGCCCTTAGTCACACTTCCGCTACTTCCTGATCCAGTCAAGACTGTTCACTGATATCATGGTTGACAAACGATGTGGTTTGTGCTCATCTCTGTGATGTCTTTTTACTTTTTTTTGTCTTAAATCATTTCCTTCTTTTCCTTCAGAGGCTCCTCTCTCTCGCTTTTACTTGACTAAGATCTGTGCTTAAAAAAAATCTATTGAAATAGTAGAAAATTGTCATATCTTGGGGTTAGTCAGATGAGAGCGTAGATTGAAAATATTGAACC
The DNA here is from genome assembly GCF_033978795.1 of Nerophis ophidion. Taxonomy (NCBI): domain Eukaryota; kingdom Metazoa; phylum Chordata; class Actinopteri; order Syngnathiformes; family Syngnathidae; genus Nerophis; species Nerophis ophidion. The sequence continues at coordinate 44,823,489 of NC_084628.1, forward strand.
TAGGATCATTTTTGGGAAGTGTACTGTAAAAACCCCTTTTCTTCTCCATACTTTCCTTTATACCGTATTTTCCAGACCATAGGGAGCACCGGATTAAAAGGCGCCACTACTGTTGAGCGGGTCTAGTCAGGTCTATTTTTGTACCAAAGTGCAACAACGCCGGAAAAACCGTCCGACTGGAACTCACTCAAAACCAAAGTTCCTTGGGTGAATAATGTAAAGTCACCACGCCGGTATGTTTTCGTGCTTTCATGGTGAGTTTACTGACAGATATAAGTAAGAACTTTACACTACTTTATATTAGAAATGGCAACAGTGGAGGATGAATGTCACATAACAAGAAGATAGAGAAAGAGAAGAGCGGCATAGCTCGGTTGGTAGAGTGGCCGTGCTAGCAACTTGAGGGTTGCAAGTTCGATTTCCGCTTCCGTCATCCTAGTCACTGCCGTTGTGTCCTTGGGCAAGACACTTTACCCACCTGCTCCCAGTGCCACCCACACTGCTTTAAATGTAACTTAGATATTGGCTTTCACTATGTAAAGCGCTTTGAGTCACTTGAGAAAAGCGCTATATAAATATAATTCACTTCACTTCACAAGAAGATTATCGACCTCTGTGTCGCCACAGACTACAAAGGCGGACACACGCAAATTTTCAGGACTCATGCAGATCACACGCGCAAATTTTCAGGACTTATGCAGATCCCAAATACACATCAGCAGGTACCAGAGGGTAAGAAAATCAATCAATCAATCAATCAATCAATGTTTATTTATATAGCTCCAAATCACAAATGTCTCAAAGGACTGCACAAATCATTACGACTACAACATCCTCGGAAGAACCCACAAAAAAAAGTCTCTTTTACATAATATCGCAGTCATACCATAATAAACTCCGGCCGAGTCATACCAAAGACTACAAAAATGGGAGCACTTAGCTTCAAAACTTGGAATTGGGGGTTAAATCACCAAAAAATTCCCGGGTGTGACCACCGCTGCTGCTCACTGCTCCCCTCACCTCCCAGGGGGGGATCAAGGGTGATGGTTTGAATGCAGAGAATAATTCCACCACACCTAGTGTGTGTGTGTGTGTGTGTGTGACAATCATTGCTACTTTAACAATATTCCTATGTTGACGCATCAAGCGGTGTGGCTTCATAGCTCACCAAAGTCGGACTAAAACATTTTGATAGATTTCTGAGTGCCATGTGTAATATTCTATATTTTCAATGGAACATATAACATTTTTGTGTTGTTTACTTGAGTCATATTGCAGTCTACAAGCATAGCTTATGTGTGACGGCCATCATATTGCAGTCTATGTGTATCTCTTATGTGTGACTGCCATCTACTGATCATACTTATCTTTTCATCATTTCCCAATTAAAATAGCTTCGAGGTCTGTAAGCACAACCACATGATTCCGTACATTATGCGCAGCAGGTTCTAAGGCGCAATGTCGAGCTTTGAGGAAATGAAAGGGTTTTAAATGCGCCTTATAGTCCGGCAAATACGGTAAATGCTGCGCATTCCCCATCACTTTTCTCTCATCTGTCTGTCCGTCATCATGTCTTTCTCTCATCTGTCTGTCCGTCATCATGTCTTTCTCTCACCTGTCTGTCCGTCATCATGTCTTTCTCTCACCTGTCTGTCCGTCATCATGTCTTTCTCTCACCTGTCTGTCCGTCATCATGTCTTTCTCTCAGCTGTCTGTTCGTCATCATGTCTTTCTCTCAGCTGTCTGTCCGTCATCATGTCTTTCTCTCATCTGTCTGTCCGTCATCATGTCTTTCTCTCAGCTGTCTGTCCGTCATCATGTCATCATGTCTCATCTGTCTGTCCGTCATCATGTCTTTCTCTCAGCTGTCTGTCCGTCATCATGTCTTTCTCTCACCTGTCTGTCCGTCATCATGTCTTTCTCTCACCTGTCTGTCCGTCATCATGTCTTTCTCTCACCTGTCTGTCCGTCATCATGTCTTTCTCTCACCTGTCTGTCCGTCATCATGTCTTTCTCTCAGCTGTCTGTTCGTCATCATGTCTTTCTCTCAGCTGTCTGTCCGTCATCATGTCTTTCTCTCATCTGTCTGTCCGTCATCATGTCTTTCTCTCAGCTGTCTGTCCGTCATCATGTCATCATGTCTCATCTGTCTGTCCGTCATCATGTCTTTCTCTCAGCTGTCTGTCCGTCATCATGTCTTTCTCTCATCTGTCTGTCCGTCATCATGTCTTTCTCTCACCTGTCTGTCCGTCATCATGTCTTTCTCTCACCTGTCTGTCCGTCATCATGTCTTTCTCTCACCTGTCTGTCCGTCATCATGTCTTTCTCTCAGCTGTCTGTTCGTCATCATGTCTTTCTCTCAGCTGTCTGTCCGTCATCATGTCTTTCTCTCATCTGTCTGTCCGTCATCATGTCTTTCTCTCAGCTGTCTGTCCGTCATCATGTCATCATGTCTCATCTGTCTGTCCGTCATCATGTCTTTCTCTCAGCTGTCTGTCCGTCATCATGTCTTTCTCTCACCTGTCTGTCCGTCATCATGTCTTTCTCTCAGCTGTCTGTCCGTCATCATGTCTTTCTCTCATCTGTCTGTCCGTCATCATGTCTTTCTCTCACCTGTCTGTCCGTCATCATGTCTTTCTCTCACCTGTCTGTCCGTCATCATGTCTTTCTCTCATCTGTCTGTCCGTCATCATGTCTTTCTCTCATCTGTCTGTCCGTCATCATGTCTTTCTCTCATCTGTCTGTCCGTCATCATGTCTTTCTCTCAGCTGTCTGTCCGTCATCATGTCTTTCTCTCACCTGTCTGTCCGTCATCATGTCTTTCTCTCATCTGTCTGTCCGTCATCATGTCTTTCTCTCACCTGTCTGTCCGTCATCATGTCTTTCTCTCACCTGTCTGTCCGTCATCATGTCTTTCTCTCATCTGTCTGTCCGTCATCATGTCTTTCTCTCATCTGTCTGTCCGTCATCATGTCTTTCTCTCATCTGTCTGTCCGTCATCATGTCTTTCTCTCATCTGTCTGTCCGTCATCATGTCTTTCTCTCACCTGTCTGTCCGTCATCATGTCTTTCTCTCACCTGTCTGTCCGTCATCATGTCTTTCTCTCATCCGTCTGTCCGTCATCATGTCTTTCTCTCATCTGTCTGTCCGTCATCATGTCTTTCTCTCAGCTGTCCTGCTGTCTGGACACTCAGGGTGGCCCAATGGTGTGGAAAAAGAGAGATTGTGTCCTCTACTTGTGTCCGTCTCTTTATCACGATAAAAGCTCTGTGAAATCACCCCAGGGAGCTTTTTCTGCCTTTTTTCACCATCCTACCTGGAGCAAGCTGCCACCTTACGACTGCATCTCCAGCACTTTTATGTCCCCGTCTGCCTCCGACTAGTGCCCTCTTTACACAGAGATGTATACGTGCACCTCCTCCATTGCTATTCCTGCGAGGAGCAGACTGGTGTGGCGCTGCCGTGGTTTATGTCCGTGAACTCAGTGACACGCTGGCCGCCGCTGCTGCTGCTGCATTACGACACGCCAGCATTGCCACATGCAGCTAGAACAATCTATGCTTTCCTGCTCAATACGTGCACACTAAAACTTACAGACGGACATTTGTTGGCTTTAGTGCTCGTCCTGCTGAGGGTCACGGGCAACATGGAGTCTATCTCAGCTGACTTAAGCTGCCTTTCCTCTACAACACACCTGGGAAAATGAAGGCCCGGGGGCCACATGCGGCCCCTCAAGATATTCAATCTGGACATTCTCGAATCATTTATTTAGATGTTTAAGATGTAAAGTGTAGCTGCCATTATGATGTGTACTCATCTTTTATAATCACCCTAAGTCTTCAACTATACTAAGTCTTTACATGCTTAGAATCTACATCATATACTAATTACTATGTCATCTAATTACTATGTCATCTAATTACTTACTATGTCATCTAATTACTATGTCATCTAATTACTTACTATGTCATCTAATTACTTATGTCATCTAATTACTTACTATGTCATCTAATTACTTACTATGTCATCTAATTACTTATGTCATCTAATTACTTACTATGTCATCTAATTACTTATGTCATCTAATTACTTACTATGTCATCTAATTACTTACTATGTCATCTAATTACTTATGTCATCTAATTACTTACTATGCTCATCTAATTACTTACTATGCTCATCTAATTACTTACTATGTCATCTAATTACTTACTATGCTCATCTAATTACTTACCATGTCATCTAATTACTTACTATGCTCATCTAATTACTTACTATGTCATTTAATTACTTACTATGTCATCTAATTACTTAATATGTCATGTAATGAGTTACTATGTCATCTAACTACTTACTATGCTCATCTAATTACTTACTATGCTCATCTAATTACTTACTATGTCATCTAATTACTATGTCATCTAATTACTTACTATGTCATCTAATTACTTACTATGTCATTTAATTACTTACTATGTCATCTAATTACTTACTATGTCATTTAATTACTTACTATGTCATCTAATTACTTACCATGTCATCTAATTACTATGTCATCTAATTACTTACTATGTCATCTAATTACTTACTATGTCATTTAATTACTTACTATGTCATCTAATTACTTACTATGTCATCTAATTACTTAATATGTCATGTAATGAGTTACTATGGTCATGTAATGAGTTACTATGGTCATCTAATGAGTTACTATGATCATGTAATGAGTTACTATGGTCATGTAATGAGTTACTATGGTCATGTAATGAGTTACTATGGTCATGTAATTAGTTACTATGGTCATGTAATGAGTTACTATGGTCATGTAAGTCACAGCAGCTCAGACGAGGCACCAAGCAGTGTGGGTTTGGAGTGTTTCCACAGAGTGTTTCCACAGAGTGAGAAATGTGGGTGTCAGAGACAGACGTGGAAGGAGATTTTTACAACAAACTTCTCAAGCTTGGTGATATATCACATATATCAGATCGTAGGTTGTGGAGGGGGGTGTGGCCTGTGAACCTGCAGCGAAACGGGGTGTCCCAGGACCAGCTTCGAGATCAGCGACAGGTGCGTTAGATGGCCCACTTGGACTTGATTATCTAATCTCCATCCTACCTTGCCGATTGTATTGTACCTTATGTCCCGGCAAGAAATCTGCCTTCAAAGGACTCCGGCTTATTAGTGATTCCCAAAGCCTAAAAAAAGTCTGCGGGCTATAGAGCGTTTTCCGTTCGGGCTCCAGTACTCTGGAATGCCCTCCCGGTAACAGTTGGAGATGCTACCTCAGTAGAAGCATTTAAGTCTCACCTTAAAACTCATTTGTATACTCTAGCCTTTAAATAGACTCCCTTTTTAGACCAGTTGATCTGCCGTTTCTTTTCCTTTTCTCCTCCGTCCCACTGGAGGGGGTACGGTCCGGTGGCCTTGGATGAGGTGCTGGCTGTCCTGAGTCGGGACCCAGAATGGACCGCTCGCCTGTGTATCTGCTTGGCGCTGCTGATCCGCCTCCGCTTGGGATGGTTTCCTGCTGGTTCCGCTGTGGACTGGACTCTCACGGTTGTGTTGGATCCACTATGGATTGGACTTTCACAATATCATGTTAGACCCGCTCGACATCCATTGCTTTGGGTTCCCCTAGGGGTGGGGGGGGGGGGGGGGGGCGGGGGTCCTCTCCAAGGTTTCATAGTCATCATTGTCACCGACGTCCCACTGGGTGTGGGTTTTCCTTGCCCTTATGTGGGCCTACCGAGGATGTCGTTGTGGTTTGTGCAGCCCTTTGAGACTCTAGTGATTTATGGCTATATAAGTAAACATTGATTGATTGATTGATTGATAATCACCTGTCGTGCTGTTAAAAGGCAGCAGCCGGGGAGGAGAGACTAGTTGGAGTTGGAGTTGGAGTACGAGTGGGACAGACAAACACAAAAGACAATTACTGACAAGCATAATAGAGATACTATTATTGAAAAATCAGTGTTCTATGCCTGCAATGGAACTATCATGTCAGTGTTTGGTTGCCCGAGGAACCCGGAGGAGAGAAAGCTCTACATAGGTCTTTCACAGCCTTTCAGATTTGATTGTAGTACGCGTACTGTGCAACATCATTTCAGTATTGTATGCATTTTATGTTGAACACATATATTGCCACATGACTCACATATGAAGTTGAAGTGCCAACCATTCCTAACCCATAGGCTTCAATATGACCTTTTGCAGCTATTACAGCTTCAACTCTTCTGGGAAGGCTGTCCACAAGGTTGCAGAGTGTGTTTATAGCAATTTTCCACTATTCTTCCAAAAGCGCATTGGTGAGGTCACACACTGATGTTGGTGGAGAAGGCCTGGCTCTCAGACTCCGTTCTAATTCATCCCAAAGGTGTTCTATCGGGTTCAGGTCAGGACTCTGTGCAGGCCAGTCAAGTTAATCCACACCAGACTCTGTCATCCATGTCTTTATGGGCCTTACTTTGTGCACTGGTGCACAAGGTTGGGAGCATTGAATTGTCCAAAATGTTTTGGTATCCTGGAGCATTCAAAGTTCCTTTCACTAGAACTAAGGGGCCAAGTTCAACTCCTGAAAAACAACACCACACCATAATGCCTCCTCCAGCAAATTTCACATTAGGCATAATGCAGTCTGAAATGTAGCGTTGTCCTGGCAACATCCAAACTGGTCCATCAGATTGCCAGATGGAAAAGTGTGATTCATCAGTCCTGAGAAGGCGTCTCCACTGCTCTAGAGTCCAGTGGTGATGTCCTTTACACCACTGCATCCCACGCTTTGCATTGGACTTGCTGATGTATGACTTAGATGCAGCTGCTCGGCCATGGAAACCCATTCCATGAAGCTCTCTGCGTACTGTACGTGGGCTAATTGGAAGTTTGGAGCCGTGTAGCAAGTGACTGTGCAGAAAGTCTTTGCACTATGCTGACCTCTCTGTCAGTTTACCTGGCTGAGTTGCTGTTGTTCCCAAACTATTCACTTGTCTTATAATAAAGTTGACTTTGGAATATTTAGGAGCGAGGACATTTCAGGACTGGATTTGTTGCATCCTATGACAGTTCCACGCTGGAAATCACTGAGAGCGGCTCATTCTTTCACGAATGTTTGTAGAAACAGTGTCCATGCCTAAGTGCTGGATTTGATACACCTGTGATTAGGACACCTGGTTCTCATTATTTGGATGGCTGGACAAATACTTTTGGCAATATAGTGTAGCAGGTATTTCCTGAACAGGTGTCTTTATACCCTCATGTTCCTGGTAGTGGGTGTGGCTGGCATGTGACATAAGAACAGGTTCTGCCTAGCAACAAGTGACTAAAGCCCACTCAGCCCAATCAGCACAGTGTCTCAATGTGGAGATGACAGTTTGCATGATTTAACTGCTCCTCTCTGAGCTGCTACCTTACCGTGGTAGAGGAGTTTGCGTGTCCCAATGATCCTAGGAGCTATGTTGTCTGGGGGTTTTCATGCCCCCTGGTAGGGTCTCCCAAGACAAACAGGTCCTAGGTGAGTGATCAGACAAAGAGCAGCTCAAAGACTTCTATGGAATTACAACGAAATGAACCCAGATTTCCCTCGCCCGGACGTGGGTCACCGGGGCCCCGCTCTGGAGCCAGGCCCGGAGTTGGGGCACGATGGCGAGCGCCTGGTGGTCGGGCCTGTTCCCATGGGGCCCGGCCGGGCACAGCCCGAAGAGGCAACGTGGGTCATCCCTCCAATGGGCTCACCACTCATAGGAGGGGCCATAGAGGTCGGGTGCATTGTGAGCTGGGTGGCAGCCGAAGGCAGGGCACTTGGCGGTCCGATCCTCGGCTACAGAAGCTAGCTCTTGGGACGTGGAACGTCACCTCACTGGGGGGGAAGGAGCCTGAGCTAGTGCGCGAGGTAGAGAAGTTCCGGCTGGATATAGTCGGACTCACCTCGACGCACAGCAAGGGCTCTGGAACCAGTTCTCTCGAGAGGGACTGGACCCTCTTCCACTCTGGCGTTGCCGGCAGTGAGAGGCGACGGGCTGGGGTGGCAATTCTGGTTGCCCCCCGGCTCAAAGCCTGTACGTTTGAGTTCAACCCAGTGGACGAGAGGGTAGCTTCCCTTCGCCTTCGGGTGGGGGGACGGGTCCTGACTGTTGTTTGTGCTTACGCACCAAACAGCAGTTCAGAATACCCACCCTTTTTGGGTACACTCGAGGGAGTACTGGAAAGTGCTCCTCCGGGTGATTCCCTTGTCCTACTGGGAGACTTCAACGCTCATGTTGGCAACGACAGTGAAACCTGGAGAGGCGTGATTGGGAAGAATGGTCGCCCGGATCTAAACCAGAGTGGTGTTTTGTTATTGGACTTTTGTGCTCGTCACAGTTTGTCGATAACAAACACCATGTTCAAACATAAGGGTGTCCATATGTGCACTTGGCACCAGGACACCCTAGGCCGCAGTTCCATGATCGACTTTGTAGTTGTGTCATCGGATTTGCGGCCTTATGTTTTGGACACTCGGGTGAAGAGAGGGGCGGAGCTTTCTACCGATCACCACCTGGTGGTGAGTTGGCTGCGATGGTGGGGGAGGATGCCGGACAGACCTGGCAGGCCCAAGCGCATTGTGAGGGTCTGCTGGGAACGTCTGGCAGAGTCTCCTGTCAGAGAGAGTTTCAATTCACACCTCCGGGAGAACTTTGAACATGTCACGAGGGAGGTGCGGGACATTGAGTCCGAGTGGACCATGTTCCGAACCTCTATTGTCGAGGCGGCTGATTGGAGCTGTGGCCGCAAGGTTGTTGGTGCCTGTCGTGGCGGTAATCCCAGAACCCGTTGGTGGACACCAGCAGTGAGGGATGCCGTCAAGCTGAAGAAGGAGTCCTATCGGGTTCTTTTGGCTCATAGGACTCCGGAGGCAGTGGACGGGTACCGACGGGCCAAGCGGTGTGCAGCTTTAGCGGTCGCGGAGGCAAAAACTCGGACATGGGAAGAGTTCGGGGAAGCCATGGAAAACGACTTCCGGACGGCTTCGAAGCGATTCTGGACCACCATACGGCGCCTCAGGAAGGGGAAGCAGTGCACTATCAACACCGTGTATGGTGCGGATGGTGTTCTGCTGACTTCGACTGCGGATGTTGTGGATCGGTGGAGGGAATACTTCGAAGACCTCCTCAATCCCACCAACACGTCTTTCTTTGAGGAAGCGGTGCCTGGGGAATCTGTAGTGGACTCTCCTATTTCTGGGGCTGAGGTCGCTGAGGTAGTTAAAAAACTCCTCGGCGGCAAGGCCCCGGGGGTGGATGAGACCCGCCCGGAGTTCCTTAAGGCTCTGGATGCTGTGGGGCTGTCTTGGTTGACAAGACTCTGCAGCATCGCGTGGACATCGGGGGCGGTACCTCTGGATTGGCAGACCGGGGTGGTGGTCCCTCTCTTTAAGAAGGGGGACCGGAGGGTGTGTTCCAACTATCGTGGGATCACACTCCTCAGCCTTCCCGGTAAGGTTTATTCAGGTGTACTGGAGAGGAGGCTTCGCCGGATAGTCGAACCTCGGATTCAGGAGGAACAGTGTGGTTTTCGTCCTGGTCGTGGAACTGTGGACCAGCTCTATACTCTCGGCAGGGTTCTTGAGGGTGCATGGGAGTTTGCCCAACCAGTCTACATGTGCTTTGTGGACTTGGAGAAGGCATTCGACCGTGTCCCTCGGGAAGTCCTGTGGGGAGTGCTCAGAGAGTATGGGGTATCGGAATGTCTTATTGTGGCGGTCCGCTCCCTGTATGATCAGTGTCAGAGCTTGGTCCGCATTGCTGGCAGTAAGTCGGACACGTTTCCAGTGAAGGTTGGACTCCGCCAAGGCTGTCCTTTGTCACCGATTCTGTTCATAACTTTTATGGACAGAATTTCTAGGCGCAGTCAAGGCGTTGAGGGGTTCCGGTTTGGTGGCCACGGGATTAGGTCTCTGCTTTTTGCAGATGATGTAGTCCTGATGGCTTCATCTGGCCGGGATCTTCAGCTCTCACTGGATCGGTTCGCAGCCGAGTGTGAAGCGACCGGAATGAGAATCAGCACCTCCAAGTCCGAGTCCATGGTTCTCGCCCGGAAAAGGGTGGAGTGCCATCTCCGGGTTGGGGAGGAGACCCTGCCCCAAGTGGAGGAGTTCAAGTACCTAGGAGTCTTGTTCACGAGTGGGGGAAGAGTGGATCGTGAGATCGACAGGCGGATCGGTGCGGCGTCTTCAGTAATGCGGACGTTGTATCGATCCGTTGTGGTGAAGAAGGAGCTGAGCCGGAAGGCAAAGCTCTCAATTTACCGGTCGATCTACGTTCCCATCCTCACCTATGGTCATGAGCTTTGGGTCATGACCGAAAGGATAAGATCACGGGTACAAGCGGCCGAAATGAGTTTCCTCCGCCGGGTGGCGGGGCTCTCCCTTAGAGATAGGGTGAGAAGCTCTGCCATCCGGGAGGAGCTCAACGTAAAGCCGCTGCTCCTCCACATCGAGAGGAGCCAGATGAGGTGGTTCGGGCATCTGGTCAGGATGCCACCCGAACGCCTCCCTAGGGATGTGTTTAGGGCACGTCCAGCTGGTAGGAGGCCACGGGGAAGACCCAGGACACGTTGGAAAGACTATGTCTCCCGGCTGGCCTGGGAACGCCTCGGGATCCCCCGGGAAGAGCTAGACGAAGTGGCTGGGGAGAGGGAAGTCTGGGCTTCCCTGCTTAGGCTGCTGCCCCCGCGACCCGACCTCGGATAAGCGGAAGATGATGGATGGATGGATGGATGGATGATTTAACTGCCGAGCCCCGCCCCTCCAAGCACTGTCCGTCACACACCTGGAGGAGGGCAGCCATGGTTCTCAGGAGAGAGGCAGGTGATGTTAATGACATGCAAACATTTGACTAATACACCCGAGTCCTGAATATCAATGCAGCAGCTGACCTTCCATTCAGCTCCTCTGTTGTGTCCTCTCTGGATGATGCTGCATCGTGTGTGTGTGTGTGTGTGTGTGTGTGTGTGTGTGTGTGTGTGTGTGTGTGTGTGTGTGTGTGTGTGCACAGAATGGAAATCAAGTGTGATATTGTGGTGACGGTGCTATCAGGGAAAAGGACTTGATCGACTTGAGAATGAGGAGCAGAAAGTGAAATCCCAAGCTGGCAGGGGTGGGGCCAAACTTTTTCTCCACATGGATTCTAGAAGCGTCAATAATTATTTAATAGGCTATCCCTCCGGTAAGGTGTTGAAGCTCGTTAATGGTGCAGGGATGTATCTGTCTTCGTTTTTTGTTTTTTTTCCCCAAGTGGGAATATTTTTCTGTATTGCTTTTTAAAAATGTAGTAGTTTTACTGGTTTTACAAGCAGTCTCTTTGTTGGTCGCTTGGGTCATCTTGGCGCCCCCAACACTGCCCACCTTACCGGCGCACGGGGGGGGGGGGTTGGTGCTAGGAGGGTGTATAATATAGTCAGGAAGAGTCATGGATGCAAAGGATTCTGCGTTTATGTTGTGTTACTGTGAGGATGTTCTCCCGAAATGTGTTCGTCATTCTTGTTTGGTGTGGCTTCACAGCGTGGTGCATATTACTAAGAGTGTTAAAGTTGTTTATATCACAACCATCAGTGTACTCAGTGTCACCCAGTATGCCTTGCAGTCGTGTGCGTGTGTTTGAGGAAGCTGCACACAACAAGTTGCTGGACCAACAATCGGTTCGTACATGTTGTAGAAGGTGTCAAAGACAATGGCTTCATAGCACGCTCTTATTATTGTTATATTGGAGACCACCATCAGATACTCGCGAGAATTTTTGCGGCTCCTATTGTCTTCATCACTTTATGACACGGGTCAAAATGGCTCATGAGTGGTAAAGGTTGCCGATCCCTGAACTATGTATATTAAATATTTCTGGATAGTTCAACCGCCACCCGCCCGAATCTATTTAAAATCAATTTTTTCGTCATGTCACCTGCCCGACCCACGGTTTATCCGCGCATTTATTTGTGTGTGTATATATATATATATATATATATATATATATATATATGTATAATATATACACACATGTATATACATACACATATATATATACATACATATATATATATATATATGTATGTATGTGTGTATATATATGGATGTATATATATTTATATATACATATATATGTGTATATGTATATATAAATATATATGTATATGTATGTGTATGTATTTATATATATATATATATATATATATATATATATATATATATATGTATATATATATACGTCCGTGTCCAGGCAGGAGGTCCAGATCCAAGATGGTGTAGTGGGTAGAGCATATATTGGGGGTGGTATGGTGCAGTGGGTAGAGCATATATTGGGGGTGGTATGGTGTAGTGGGTAGAGCATATATTGGGGGCGGTATGGTGTAGTGGGTAGAGCATATATTGGGGGCGGTATGGTGTAGTGGGTAGCGCATATATTGGGGGCGGTATGGTGCAGTGGGTAGAGCATATATTGGGGGTGGTATGGTGTAGTGGGTAGAGCATATATTGGGGGTGGTATGGTGTAGTGGGTAGAGCATATATTGGGGGCGGTATGGTGCAGTGGGTGGAGCATATATTGGGGGTGGTATGGTGTAGTGGGTGGAGCATATATTGGGGGTGGTATGGTGTAGTGGGCAGAGCATATATTGGGGGTGGTATGGTGTAGTGGGTAGAGCATATATTGGGGGTGGTATGGTGTAGTGGGTAGAGCATATATTGGGGGTGGTATGGTGTAGTGGGTAGAGCATATATTGGGGGCGGTATGGTGTAGTGGGTAGAGCATATATTGGGGGCGGTATGGTGTAGTGGGTAGAGCATATATTGGGGGCGGTATGGTGTAGTGGGTAGAGCATATATTGGGGGCGGTATGGTGTAGTGGGTAGAGCATATATTGGGGGTGGTATGGTGTAGTGGGTAGAGCATATATTGGGGGCGGTATGGTGTAGTGGGTAGAGCATATATTGGGGGCGGTATGGTGTAGTGGGTAGAGCATATATTGGGGGTGGTATGGTGTAGTGGGTAGAGCATATATTGGGGGCGGTATGGTGCAGTGGGTAGAGCATATATTGGGGGTGGTATGGTGTAGTGGGTAGAGCATATATTGGGGATGGTATGGTGCAGTGGGTAGAGCATATATTGGGGGTGGTATGGTGCAGTGGGTAGAGCATATATTGGGGGTGGTATGGTGTAGTGGGTAGAGCATATATTGGGGTGGTATGGTGTAGTGGGTAGAGCATATATTGGGGGTGGTATGGTGTAGTGGGTAGAGCATATATTGGGTGTGGTATGGTGTAGTGGGTAGAGCATATATTGGGGGTGGTATGGTGTAGTGGGTAGAGCATATATTGGGGGTGGTATGGTGTAGTGGGTAGAGCATATATTGGGGGTGGTATGGTGTAGTGGGTAGAGCATATATTGGGGGTGGTATGGTGTAGTGGGTAGAGCATATATTGGGGGCGGTATGGTGTAGTGGGTAGAGCATATATTGGGGGCGGTATGGTGTAGTGGGTAGAGCATATATTGGGGGCGGTATGGTGTAGTGGGTAGAGCATATATTGGGGGCGGTTTGGTGTAGTGGGTAGAGCATATATTGGGGGCGGTATGGTGTAGTGGGTAGAGCATATATTGGGGGCGGTATGGTGTAGTGGGTAGAGCATATATTGGGGGCGGTATGGTGTAGTGGGTAGAGCATATATTGGGGGCGGTATGGTGCAGTGGGTAGAGCATATATTGGGGGCGGTATGGTGTAGTGGGTAGAGCATATATTGGGGGTGGTATGGTGTAGTGGGTAGAGCATATATTGGGGGTGGTATGGTGCAGTGGGTAGAGCATATATTGGGGTTGGTATGGTGTAGTGGGTAGAGCATATATTGGGGGCGGTATGGTGTAGTGGGTAGAGCATATATTGGGGGCGGTATGGTGTAGTGGGTAGAGCATATATTGGGGGCGGTATGGTGTAGTGGGTAGAGCATATATTGGGGGCGGTATGGTGTAGTGGGTAGAGCAGCTGTACCGGAAACCTGAGGTTTGCAGGTTTGTACCCCGTCTCTTGACATCCAAATCGTTGCCGGTTTGTCCTTGGGCAGGACCCTTTCTCCCAGTGTCGCTCATACTGATGAATTGGCGGTGGTTGGAGGGGCGGCAGGTGCAAACTGGCAGCTATGCTTCCGTCAGTTTACCCCAGGGCAGCTGTGGCTGTGAAAGTAGCTTACCACCACCTGGAGTGAATGAATGAGGGCGTCTCACTTCTCTGTAAAGCACTTTGAGTGTCTAGAAAAGCGCTATATAAATTTATTTCATTATTATTATTATTATTATTATTATGTTCCATTAAAAAAAATATAAAACATTACACACGAAACTCAAAGATCCATCAAAATGTTTTAGTAAGACTTTGGTAAGCTATGACACCACACCACTTGGTAGATTGTACTATGCTAATAAACATAAGAGTATTATTATGCTGTGTATAAGGTAAGACATATCATTTGCTGTTTTGTTTCACAATATTATGCAAAAGCATTTTCTTACCTTCTGGTACCTGCTGATCCGTATTTGGGATCTGCATAAGTCTGGATAAGCTTCTTCTTTTTCTCTGTCTTCTTGTTATGTGACATTCATTCTCCACTATTGCCATTTCTAAATATGAAGTAGTGTAAAGTTCTTACTTATATCTGTCAGTAAAGCACTAAAACATACCGGTGTAGTGAGTTTACATTATTCACCCCGAGGAACTTTACTTATTAGAGAGTTCAGGTCACGGGACACATTTCGGGAGTTGTTGTTGCACTAGTGAGCCACGGATGAGGAGATGCTTGCTCCGTTATTGGTTGAAGTAAAGTGTGAATGTCATTGAAACAGTTAGCGCCATCTTTTGACACTTCTTCCACTCCCGTCCTTGCACGCTACACCGCTACAACAAAGATGACGGGGAGAAGACACACGCACACGTTGTATTACACTCCCATTAATCTGGTTGCACGCGCTCATATCATACACAGTAAAAGTATTGCAGAAGTCACGTGGAAGAAGACAGCATATTGAGGGTTCTTTATGATTAGGGACGGACGTACAACTCAAAACACACGTACCGGATCCAAATACACACTCTCGGTTTTACATGCAGACACACAAACTAGTACACATGCACGCAAATTGGATTTCACAGGCACAGATTGAGATTTACCAGTGCAAATCATTTAGCTACAATTATAAATACAATCATTTTCACAAAATGTTAGAAAACCAATGAAAAATTCTGTCAAAATGCTCACTAGCCAACTAATTGTGCGTACCGTCTAAATCAGACCTGGGCAAATGAAGGCCTGGGGGCCACATGGGGCCCGTTAAGTCTTTCAATCTGGCCTGCTGGACATTACCAAATCATTTATTTAGATGTTTAAGATGTAAAGTGTAGCTGCCATTATGATGTGCACTCATCTTTTATAAGCACCCTAAGTCTTCAACTATACTACTGTATTTTTCAGAGTATAAGTCGCTCCGAAGTATAAGTCGCACCAGCCGAAAATGCATAATAAAGAAGGGAAAAACCATATATAAGTCGCATTGGAGTATAAGTCGCATTTTTTGGGAAATGTATTTGATAGAACCCAACACCACTATAACTCCAACATATAGAACATGCTATACCTTTACCAAGCAATCTCTCACTCCTAAATGCTAAATCCCATGAAATCTTATACGTCTAGTCTCTTACGTGAAGGATCTAAATAATATTATTTGATATTTTACGGTAATGTGTTAATAATTTCACACATAAGTCGCTCCTGAGTATAAGTATGAAAAAAACTGTGACTTATAGTCCGAAAAATACGGTGTGTCTTTACATGCTTGGAATCTGCATCATATACTACTTACTATGTCATCTAATTACTTACTATGTCGTCTAATGACTTACTATGTCATCTAATTACTTACTATGTCATCTAATTACTTACTATGTCATCTAATTACTTACTATGGTCATCTAATTACTTACTATGCCATCTAATTACTTACTATGTCATCTAATTACTTACTATGTCATCTAATTACTTACTATGTCATCTAATTACTATGCTCATCTAATTACTTACTATGGTCATCTAATTACTTACTATGTCATCTAATTACTTACTATGTCATCTAATTACTTACTGTGTCATCTAATTACTTACTATGTCATCTAATTACTTACTATGTCATCTAATTACTTACTATGTCATCTAATTACTTACTGTGTCATCTAATTACTTACTATGTTATCTAATTACTATGGTCATCTAATTACTTACTATGTCATCTAATTACTTACTATGTCATCTAATTACTATGTCATCTAATTACTTACTATGTCATCTAATTACTTACTATGTCATTTAATTACTTACTATCTCAGCTAATTACTTACTATGTCATCTAATTACTTACTATGTCATCTAATTACTATGTCATCTAATTACTTACTATGCCATCTAATTACTTACTATGTCATGTAATTACTTACTATGTCATCTAATTACTATGTCATCTAATTACTTACTATGTCATCTAATTACTAACTATGTCATCTAATTACTTACTATCTCATCTAATTACTTACTATCTCATCTAATTACTTACTATGTCATCTAATTACTTACTATGTCATCTAATTACTTACTATGTCATCTAATTACTATGCTCATCTAATTACTTACTATGTCATCTAATTACTTACAATGGTCATCTAATTACTATGTCATCTAATTACTTACTATGGTCATCTAATTACTTACTATGTCATCTAATTACTATGCTCATCTAATTACTTACTATGGTCATTTAATTACTTACTATGTCATCTAATTACTTACTATGTCATCTAATTACTTACTATGTCATCTAATTATTTACTATGTCATCTAATTACTATGTCATCTAATTACTTACTATGTCATCTAATTACTTATTATCTCATCTAATTACTTACTATGTCATCTAATTACTTACTATGTCATCTAATTACTATGTCATCTAATTACTTACTATGTCATCTAATTACTTACTATGTCATGTAATTACTTACTATGTCATCTAATTACTTACTATCTCATCTAATTACTTACTATGTCATCTAATTACTTACTATGTCATCTAATTACTATGTCATCTAATTACTTACTATGTAATCTAATTACTTACTATGTCATCTAATTACTTACTATGTCATCTAATTACTTACTATGTCATCTAATTACTTACTATGTCATCTAATTACTTACTATGTCATCTAATTACTATGCTCATCTAATTACTTACTATGTCATCTAATTACTTACTGTGCTCATCTAATTACTTACTATGTCATCTAATTACTTACTATGTTTTCTAATTACTTACTATGTCATCTAATTACTTACTATGCTCATCTAATTACTTACTATGTCATCTAATTACTTACTATGTCATCTAATTACTTACTATGTCATCTGATTACTTACTATGTCATCTAATTACTATGTCATCTAATTACTTACTATGTCATCTAATGACTTACTATGTCATCTAATTACTTACTATGGTCATCGAATTACTTACTATGTCATCTAATTACTTACTATGGTCATCGAATTACTTACTATGTCATCTAATTACTTACTATGTCATCTAATTACTATGCTCATCTAATTACTTACTATGTCATCTAATTACTTACTATGTCATCTAATTACTATGTCATCTAATTACTTACTATGTCATCTAATTACTTACTATGGCATCTAATTACTTACTATGTCATCTAATTACTTACTATGTCATCCAATTACTTACTATGTCATCTAATTACTTACTATGGCATCTAATTACTTACTATGTCATCTAATTACTTACTATGTCATCTAATTACTATGCTCATCTAATTACTTACTATGTCATCGAATTACTTACTATGTCATCTAATTACTTACTATGTCATCTAATTACTTACTATGTCATCTAATTACTATGTCATCTAATTACTTACTATGTCATCTAATTACTTACTATGTCATCTAATTACTTACTATGTCATCTAATTACTTACTATGTCATCTAATTACTATGTCATCTAATTACTTACTATGTCATCTAATTACTATCTCATCTAATTACTTACTACGTCATCTAATTACTTACTATGTCATCTAATTACTTACTATCTCATCTAATTACTTACTATCTCATGTAATTACTTACTATGTCATCTAATTACTTACTATGCTCATCTAATTACTTACTATGTCATCTAATTACTTACTATGTCATCTAATTACTATGTCATGTAATTACTTACTATGTCATCTAATTACTTACTATGTCATCTAATTACTACGTCATCTAATTACTATGTCATCTAATTACTTACTATGTCATCTAATTACTTACTATGTCATCTAATTACTATGTCATCTAATTACTTACTATGTCATCTAATTACTTACTATCTCATCTAATTACTTACTATGTCATCTAATTACTTACTATGTCATCTAATTACTTACTATGTCATCTAATTACTTATTATGTAATCTAATTACTTACTATGTCATCTAATTACTTACTATGTCATCTAATTACTTACTATGGCATCTAATTACTTACTATGTCATCTAATTACTTACTATGTCATCCAATTACTTACTATGTCATCTAATTACTTACTATGGCATCTAATTACTTACTATGTCATCTAATTACTTACTATGTCATCTAATTACTATGCTCATCTAATTACTTACTATGTCATCGAATTACTTACTATGTCATCTAATTACTTACTATGTCATCTAATTACTTACTATGTCATCTAATTACTATGTCATCTAATTACTTACTATGTCATCTAATTACTTACTATGTCATCTAATTACTTACTATGTCATCTAATTACTATGTCATCTAATTACTTACTATGTCATCTAATTACTATCTCATCTAATTACTTACTATGTCATCTAATTACTTACTATGTCATCTAATTACTTACTATCTCATCTAATTACTTACTATCTCATGTAATTACTTACTATGTCATCTAATTACTTACTATGCTCATCTAATTACTTACTATGTCATCTAATTACTTACTATGTCATCTAATTACTATGTCATGTAATTACTTACTATGTCATCTAATTACTTACTATGTCATCTAATTACTACGTCATCTAATTACTATGTCATCTAATTACTTACTATGTCATCTAATTACTTACTATGTCATCTAATTACTATGTCATCTAATTACTTACTATGTCATCTAATTACTTACTATCTCATCTAATTACTTACTATGTCATCTAATTACTTACTATGTCATCTAATTACTTACTATGTCATCTAATTACTTATTATGTAATCTAATTACTTACTATGTCATCTAATGACTTACTATGTCATCTAATTACTTACGATGCTCATGTAATGAGTTACTATGGTAATGTAAGTCGCAGCAGCTCAGACGAGGCACCAAGCAGTGTGGGTGGGGAGTGTTTCCACAGAGCCTGAAATGTGGGTGTCAGAGACAGACGTGGAAGGAGATTTTTACAACAAAGTTCTAAAGCTTAGTGATGTATCACATATATCAGATTGTAGATTATTTTTGTCCTTTGCGTTCATATTTCGCCGTGTTTGTTGCATTTTTGTTGTGTTTGGCTTGATTGTAAAATATGTGGATGGAGAGTGTTCATATGTTGTCAGTATTCAGTGTTTTATCCTTCATAGTTAATATTGTAACTTTCTTTATTTTCATGTACATTCTGGCTGTCTCATTCAGTAAAAATAATTAAAAATTCCATTCAGTTTTTTAAGGTGGTCTGTCATAATGTTTTTAGCTTTCAATCAGACATTATTGTGAGGTTTTGTATAAGTGTTCCTAAATATAGATATACAGTTTTTTCTCCAAATTTGGCCCCTCGAGCCCGCTCTAAATGCATCTCAAACTCAGAGAGCAATGTTTTGTGTTTCTTCGTATTGTACCATAATATATGTGTCATACATTGATATACAGAAAATATATTTTCTTGAAAATTTCCGCCGGCCCCTTAAAGTATGTCCTTGAAACAACCTTGCAGAATTAAATTCTACATCACTTTACATACGAGTAATAATCCTGGAACAAAGGTCGTATTTCAAATACCACGTACGAACAATTTAATTGCGGTTTTCTACTTCCTATCTACAAAACGATGGCCTTCATGTGGCAAAAGAGGTTTAAAGGGAAGTTTTCTCATCTTGCATCCAGACCACGCAGGACCTGACACCATTGGCCACTTTGTCCTTGCCTTCAAACACCTTTTCTCTTGTCGCACTAACGCCGGTGACCTTGCAGCACTCCCTGAGTGTTGTGGAGAGAGTCCTGGTCTGGGACAGGGTGGGACTAAGGCGGGGGCCAACACAGAACACAAAACATTGTGGAGTTCCAGGTCAACATGTTCTAATCAAAGTAGCAGCCAAGCAGAAGACAGAGCAGCTTGCTTGAAAACTAAAATAAACATTTGCATTGGGGGTGTAATTGTAAAGTCTTGGAAAAATGCAGAACTGTTTAGATTTGGGGTTTTAATGATTTATTTTATCATGGAAACATAACAACAACAACAAAAAAAGACAAGCTTCAGGCAGCTATGACTCTCCAATAAATATCATTGTCCAATGAAATGTAAAAATGTACAAATTTTTATTCATTTTTTCAATATTGTTGTATTGCAGACTCCAACGTCCAAGTAAACATACAATCACATAAAGTACATCAAATGAGCAAAATACAGTATAAAAGGCAATATGGGTAGGTTGTGAGTTCCAACCCCGGCCGAGTCATACCAAAGACTATAAAAATGGGAGCCATGACTTCCCTGCTTGGCACTCAGCATCAAGGCTGGGAATTGGGGGTTAAGTCAACAAGAATGATTCCCGGGCGCGGCCACCGCTGCTGCTCACTGCTCCCCTCACCTCCCAGGGGGTGATGAAGGGTGATGGGTCAAATGCAGAGAATAATTTCATCACAACTAGTGTGTGTGTGTGTGTGTGTGTGTGTGCGTGTGTGTGTGTGTGTGTGTGTGTGACAATCATTGCTACTTTAACTTTAACTTATTATTACATAATATTAAAAACGGTGATTGTGGATATTCAGTGAAAGGCATCTAGTAAATAAATACAAGCAGCAAAAAAAAAAAAGAAAAATAATAAAAAAGACAATGATCTAATGTCCACAAGAGGCAGGTGAAAATAATCAGCACCCAGGGCAACTAAAACAGAGTGTTGAAAACAGGACTAAGGGAGTCAAACTAAAATAAAACATGATCCAGGCAATGGATCATGACACACACACACACACACACACACACACACACACACACACACACACACACACACACACACACACACACACACACACACACACACACACACACACACACACAAGGCACAAATAGCATACAGACAAATTGAAGGATGCAAGGTGATGATGCTGCATTCTGTTGATTAGTATATTAGGCTACATTGCATCACCTCTTAGCTTTATTAGACATTTAGAAAAAAAACATAAACTAAATAAACTAATATTTTAGTCGCATTGTCCACAAGATGAGACCAAACCGATCATGGCGCACTAGTCAGTATCATGGCCTCTGATTGGCTCAACCCAGAAGCAGTATTGCTACACACTAAATCAAATGCTGGCTTATTTTGATAATACATTTTATGAGTTGGGAGTGTTGGGTTAAATTGTTGAGTTGATTTTTTTATAAAGAGAAATCCATTTTTGGGGTTATAAAGTTATTATTTTAACTCAATTGCTGGGTTTTTAAAACTATTACCTATTTTTGGGTTGTTTTTCAATGAATAACACATTATTGGGTAAAAGGCTTTTTTTTTTATTAAAAAAAGTACTTTTTTTTCTTGAAATTAATTTTATTAAGGATTAATTTCATTAACATTATTTACAATCACACATCTTATGTACATGAACATATTTGAGCATGCTGTATAGAAGTGTTTCTCAACCTTTTTTCAGCCAAGGCACATTTTCATTTTTGGTGTTGAATAAACACGAAGACACACCACCAGCAGAAATCATTAAAAAACAGAACTCAGTTGACAGTAAAAAGTGGTTGTGGCAATAGTTGGATATGACTTTAAAGCATAAGCAAGCATGCATGACTATAGCTCTTGTCTCAAAGTAGGTGTACTGTCACCACCTGTCACATCACACCCTGACTTATTTGCACCTTTTTGCTCTTTTCCTGTGTGTAGTCTTTTACTTCTTGTCCTGCGCTCTTATTTTGGTGGCTTTTTCTTCTTTTTTGGTATTTTCCTGCAGCAGTTTCATGTCTTCCTTTCAGCGATATTTCCCGCATCTACTTTGTTTTAGCAATCAAGAATATTTCAGTTGTTTTTATCCTTCTTTGTGGGGACATTGTTGATTGTCATGTCATGTTTGGATGTACTTTGTGGACGCCGTCTTTGCTCCACAGTAAGTCTTTGCTGTCGTCCAGCACTCTGTTTTTGTTTACTTTGAAGCCAGTTCAGTTTTAGTTTTGTTCTGCATAGCCTTCCCTAAGATTCAATGCCTTTTCTTAGGGGCACTCACCTTTTGTTTATTCTTTGTTTAAGTTTTAGACACCTTTTTACCTGCACACTGCCTCCCGCTGTTTCCGACATCTACAAAGCAATTAGCTACCTGCTGCCACCTACTGATATGGAAGAGTATTACATGGTTACTCTGCACCGACACTCAACAACAACACATCATTTGCAGATTTATAATTACTGGTTGGCAAAACCTATTATTAACCCACATAGGTGAACTAGATAATCTCCTACAGCACACCAGACTGTATCCCACAGTTTGCCGCGGCACAGTGGTTGAAAAACACTGCTGTATAGAAGTGCTATTGTCATGATCTGCTGCCTGGATTTTGTGTGTTTAGTTTTTGACTCCCTCAGTTCCTGTTTTGACCACCCCTGGATTTGTGTTTTAGTAGCCAAGACTGCAGATTGTATTCACCTGCCTCTGATTAGTTTTTGGGACGCTCACCTGCTCCTGGGCAGCAATATGAGAGCTGTTTGCTTCAACATAGCAGTTATGACGGCTACTCATTTGAATCCTGGGCTAAGCTTTGCCTTTTTGACTGTTTACATGCTATATATATAATATATATTATACACATATATATATATATATAATTTATTATTTATCTATTTTATTCTATTATTGCGTATTTTTTTTGCACAATCATAATTAAGGCAACACCATGGCTGTTTTGTTTTTTTTTTTTTATGCATTCTAATAATTAAATAAATTTGATCAAAAGTCCGCTTACAAAGCCGTTTATTGGAGCTGTTTAATTCTGCCTATAAGGTCCTTAAAAAACATCCAAACTAATTAGGATTATATGTATACATCTGATACAAGTATATATGTAATGTAGTAAGAAGCACATTTATTATAACATTTAACATGTAAGTAATATGATCATTTTTAAGCATTCATTTCAAAAACGCATCATGTTTTTTTTTTGTTTTGGTTTCGTTCATCACTGATTTCTGATCGCTGCTGACTTTGAGAGCCAACAAACATCACAAAATATCACTTACTGTACAAGGTCTGCTGTCATTAGGATGCCGAGTGCTGGGATGTTCATATATTCCCATTTAGATAAACAATGTCTTATAATCCTTGCAAAGAAACCAGAACAAGCACTTTTTGTGTTCTCGCCATTTCCAGGTCTCAAATGGCTGTCAAAGTGGTGTGCTGTAGCGCGTACAGTAACAATATCACTGATAAGTGTATTTAATATTCATAATGCATTAAAAAAAATCCATCCGTCGTCATAATGATTCTGAACGATAAGCAAAATAAAAAAAAAAAAGGTGCAGTTCCCCTTTAAGGTTGGGAAGTTGAAAAAGAGCATCAGACTGTGTGTGTTTCTGACAACACAACACTTACACAACATCACAACAAGCACTTGTGGGCTTGAGTCTGCATGGATTTGGCACCGCAATGAGGCACCAGTGGGTACTTCTTTCGGTCTGTTTACCCGCGTTCACGTGGGCACTGGAACCAAGTTCCACTCCCATCCATCTCCAGCTGTGTGTCGCTGAAGGAACATGACCCTTATTATTACTTTCTTGTCCACAACTCTCATTGTGGCTTCATTCCTGTTTGCCACCATGTGCCGCCGAGCGCTGGCTCTCTTGCATGTCCCTGGTTGCCAATCAGGATGCTTTTTATGCTGACTTTGGTACTTCAACATGCTGCTGCGAGCCTCACACACCTGTTGTATATTTGTGCACTTTTATGGTGCACAGCTTTGTTTTGCTGTTACCTGTGTTTCCTTTCTTTTCCTGCACTTGCCTGCCATCTCTGCATCCCTGGGTCCAGATAAACACCGAAACATAACACTGTGGGTTGAGTCATTTTACGTGTGTAGTCCAAAAGCAGTGAAGTTGTCACCTTGTGTAAATGCTAAATAAAAAGAGAATACAACAAATCCTTTTCAACTTATATTCAATTGAATAGACTGCAAAGACAAGATATTTCATCTTCACACTTTATTTTTGCAAATATTAGCTCATTTGAAATTTGATGCCTGCAACATGTTTAAAAAAAAGCTGGCACAAGTGGCAAAAAAGAGTGAGAAAGTTGAGGAATGCTCATCAAAGACTTATTTGGAACATGCCACAGGTGAACAGGCTAATTGGGAACAGGTGGGTGCCATGATTGGCTATAAAAGCAGCTTCCATGAAATGCTCACTCATTCACAAAC
Organism: Nerophis ophidion; assembly: GCF_033978795.1. Lineage (NCBI taxonomy): Eukaryota > Metazoa > Chordata > Actinopteri > Syngnathiformes > Syngnathidae > Nerophis > Nerophis ophidion. Next base: position 44,848,270 of record NC_084628.1, read on the forward strand.
AAGGACGGGGCGAGGGTCACCACTTTGTCCACAAATGCCTGAGCAAATTGTTTAAGAACAACATTTCTCAACGAGGAATTTAGGGATTTCACCATCTATGCTCTGTAATATCATCAAAAGGTTCAGAGAATGTGGAGAAATCACTGCACGTAAGCCACAATATTACACACCTTACATCCCTCAGGCGCTACTGCATTAAAAAGCCACATCAGTGTGTAAAGGATATCACCACATGGGCTCAGGAACACTTCAGAAAACCACTGTCAGTAACTACAGTTGGTTGCTACATCTGTAAGTGCGAGTTAAAACTCTACTATGCAAAACAAAAAAGTAATTTATCAACAACACCCGGAAACGCCACTGACTTTTCTGAGTTTGACCTGATCTAAGATGGACTGATGCAAAGTGGAAAAGTGTTCTGTGGTCTGACGAGTCCACATTTCAAATTGTTTTTGGAAACTGCGGGCGTCGCGTCCTCTGGACCAAAGAGGAAAAGAACCATCCAGATTGTTTTAGATTGAAAGTGTGGTAGTCAGCATGTGTGATGGTATGGGGGTGTATTAGTGATTGTTGTAGGGTGAAAGTGTGGTAGTCAGCATGTGTGATGGTATGGGGGTGTATTAGTGATTGTTGTAGGGTGAAAGTGTGGTAGTCAGCATGTGTGATGGTATGTGGGTGTATTAGTGATTGTTGTAGGGTGAAAGTGTGGTAGTCAGCATGTGTGATGGTATGGGGGTGTATTAGTGATTGTTGTAGGGTGAAAGTGTGGTAGTCAGCATGTGTGATGGTATGGGGGTGTATTAGTGATTGTTGTAGGGTGAAAGTGTGGTAGTCAGCATGTGTGATGGTATGGGGGTGTATTAGTGATTGTTGTAGGGTGAAAGTGTGGTAGTCAGCATGTGTGATGGTATGGGGGTGTATTAGTGATTGTTGTAGGGTGAAAGTGTGGTAGTCAGCATGTGTGATGGTATGGGGGTGTATTAGTGATTGTTGTAGGGTGAAAGTGTGGTAGTCAGCATGTGTGATGGTATGGGGGTGTATTAGTGATTGTTGTAGGGTGAAAGTGTTGTAGTCAGCATGTGTGATGGTATGGGGGTGTATTAGTGATTGTTGTAGGGTGAAAGTGTGGTAGTCAGCATGTGTGATGGTATGGGGGTGTATTAGTGATTGTTGTAGGGTGAAAGTGTGGTAGTCAGCATGTGTGATGGTATGGGGGTGTATTAGTGATTGTTGTAGGGTGAAAGTGTGGTAGTCAGCATGTGTGATGGTATGGGGGTGTATTAGTGATTGTTGTAGGGTGAAAGTGTGGTAGTCAGCATGTGTGATGGTATGGGGGTGTATTAGTGATTGTTGTAGGGTGAAAGTGTGGTAGTCAGCATGTGTGATGGTATGGGGGTGTATTAGTGATTATTGTAGGGTGAAAGTGTGGTAGTCAGCATGTGTGATGGTATGGGGGTGTATTAGTGATTGTTGTAGGGTGAAAGTGTGGTAGTCAGCATGTGTGATGGTATGGGGGTGTATTAGTGATTGTTGTAGGGTGAAAGTGTTGTAGTCAGCATGTGTGATGGTATGGGGGTGTATTAGTGATTGTTGTAGGGTGAAAGTGTGGTAGTCAGCATGTGTGATGGTATGGGGGTGTATTAGTGATTGTTGTAGGGTGAAAGTGTGGTAGTCAGCATGTGTGATGGTATGGGGGTGTATTAGTGATTGTTGTAGGGTGAAAGTGTTGTAGTCAGCATGTGTGATGGTATGGGGGTGTATTAGTGATTGTTGTAGGGTGAAAGTGTTGTAGTCAGCATGTGTGATGGTATGGGGGTGTATTAGTGATTGTTGTAGGGTGAAAGTGTGGTAGTCAGCATGTGTGATGGTATGGGGGTGTATTAGTGATTGTTGTAGGGTGAAAGTGTGGTAGTCAGCATGTGTGAGGGTATGGGGGTGTATTAGTGATTGTTGTAGGGTGAAAGTGTTGTAGTCAGCATGTGTGATGGTATGGGGGTGTATTAGTGATTGTTGTAGGGTGAAAGTGTGGTAGTCAGCATGTGTGATGGTATGGGGGTGTATTAGTGATTGTTGTAGGGTGAAAGTGTGGTAGTCAGCATGTGTGATGGTATGGGGGTGTATTAGTGATTGTTGTAGGGTGAAAGTGTGGTAGTCAGCATGTGTGATGGTATGGGGGTGTATTAGTGATTGTTGTAGGGTGAAAGTGTGGTAGTCAGCATGTGTGATGGTATGGGGGTGTATTAGTGATTGTTGTAGGGTGAAAGTGTGGTAGTCAGCATGTGTGATGGTATGTGGGTGTATTAGTGATTGTTGTAGGGTGAAAGTGTGGTAGTCAGCATGTGTGATGGTATGGGGGTGTATTAGTGATTGTTGTAGGGTGAAAGTGTGGTAGTCAGCATGTGTGATGGTATGGGGGTGTATTAGTGATTGTTGTAGGGTGAAAGTGTGGTAGTCAGCATGTGTGATGGTATGTGGGTGTATTAGTGATTGTTGTAGGGTGAAAGTGTGGTAGTCAGCATGTGTGATGGTATGGGGGTGTATTAGTGATTGTTGTAGGGTGAAAGTGTGGTAGTCAGCATGTGTGATGGTATGGGGGTGTATTAGTGATTGTTGTAGGGTGAAAGTGTGGTAGTCAGCATGTGTGATGGTATGGGGGTGTATTAGTGATTGTTGTAGGGTGAAAGTGTGGTAGTCAGCATGTGTGATGGTATGGGGGTGTATTAGTGATTGTTGTAGGGTGAAAGTGTGGTAGTCAGCATGTGTGATGGTATGGGGGTGTATTAGTGATTGTTGTAGGGTGAAAGTGTGGTAGTCAGCATGTGTGATGGTATGGGGGTGTATTAGTGATTGTTGTAGGGTGAAAGTGTTGTAGTCAGCATGTGTGATGGTATGGGGGTGTATTAGTGATTGTTGTAGGGTGAAAGTGTGGTAGTCAGCATGTGTGATGGTATGGGGGTGTATTAGTGATTGTTGTAGGGTGAAAGTGTGGTAGTCAGCATGTGTGATGGTATGGGGGTGTATTAGTGATTGTTGTAGGGTGAAAGTGTGGTAGTCAGCATGTGTGATGGTATGGGGGTGTATTAGGGATTGTTGTAGGGTGAAAGTGTGGTAGTCAGCATGTGTGATGGTATGGGGGTGTATTAGTGATTGTTGTAGGGTGAAAGTGTGGTAGGCAGCATGTGTGATGGTATGGGGGTGTATTAGTGATTGTTGTAGGGTGAAAGTGTGGTAGTCAGCATGTGTGATGGTATGGGGGTGTATTAGTGATTGTTGTAGGGTGAAAGTGTGGTAGTCAGCATGTGTGATGGTATGGGGGTGTATTAGTGATTGTTGTAGGGTGAAAGTGTGGTAGTCAGCATGTGTGATGGTATGGGGGTGTATTAGTGATTGTTGTAGGGTGAAAGTGTTGTAGTCAGCATGTGTGATGGTATGGGGGTGTATTAGTGATTGTTGTAGGGTGAAAGTGTGGTAGTCAGCATGTGTGATGGTATGGGGGTGTATTAGTGATTGTTGTAGGGTGAAAGTGTGGTAGTCAGCATGTGTGATGGTATGGGGGTGTATTAGTGATTGTTGTAGGGTGAAAGTGTGGTAGTCAGCATGTGTGATGGTATGGGGGTGTATTAGTGATTGTTGTAGGGTGAAAGTGTGGTAGTCAGCATGTGTGATGGTATGGGGGTGTATTAGTGATTGTTGTAGGGTGAAAGTGTGGTAGTCAGCATGTGTGATGGTATGGGGGTGTATTAGTGATTGTTGTAGGGTGAAAGTGTGGTAGGCAGCATGTGTGATGGTATGGGGGTGTATTAGTGATTGTTGTAGGGTGAAAGTGTGGTAGTCAGCATGTGTGATGGTATGGGGGTGTATTAGTGATTGTTGTAGGGTGAAAGTGTGGTAGTCAGCATGTGTGATGGTATGGGGGTGCATTAGTGGCCAAGGCATGGCTAACTTACACATCTGTGAAGGCACCATTAGTGCTGAAAGGTACATACAGCGTTTGGAGCAACATATGTTGTTATCATGGACGCCCCTGCTTATTTCAGCAAGACCATGCCAAGCCAGGCGTTACAACAGCGTGGCTTCATAGTAAGAGAGTGCGGGTACTAGACTGGCCTGCCTGTAGTCCAGACATTGAAAATGTGTGCAGGCTAAAATATGAGGCAGGAGACTGTTGAACAACTTAAGCTGTACATCAAGCAAGAATGGGAAAGAATTCCACTTCAAAAAAGTGTTTCCTCAGTTCCCAAACCTGCACTGAGTGTTGTTGAAAGGAAAGGCCATGTAACACACTGGTAAAAATGACAAAAAACACCAAAGTTTGTCAGTGTGAAGATGAAATATCTTGTCTTTGCAGTCTATTCAATTGAATATAAGTTGAAAAGGATTTGTTGTATTCTCTTTTTATTTAACATTTACACAAGGTGACAACTTCACTGCTTTTGGCTTTTGTACATTCTAGGTGTCTCTTTCAGTAAAAATATTTAAAATTCCATTCCATTTTTAAGTCTGTCATAATGTTTTTAGCATTCAATCAGACATTATTGTGAGGTCGTGTATTAGTGTTCCTCAATATTGATATACCTGCCCCCCCAGACTCATTTTGTTCCTCTATGTTTGGCCCACGAGGCTAAATAGTTGCCCAAGCTTGCACCATAGTTGTGTCTCCTGAGAAGATGTACTGCAATAAGAAAAGCTTGCTTTGTTGTGTCAGATACTGTAGTTAACATCCACACGCCCCGTGTCTCTCGCTAAAAATAAATCCTACAATGAAATGTCTAATTTAGCCATGAGATGTTGACCTTTCTGACCTCATACATCTTCTTAATTAGTCACTCTTAACAAGCTCAACAAATTAGCTTCAGTAGCTGTGCTTGTAGGCAACACTTTATTGCAGTACATGAAGGAACAAACACAAAGTAAACAACACAAACAACAGTGGTGGTCCAAAGTGTAGGTACACGTGTAAAGAAGATGATGTCATGTCTGTCTTGACTTTCCAATCATTTCTTATTTATTTGTGATGTAGTGATTGGAGCACATACTTGTTGCTCACAACAAACATTCATCAAGTTTGCTTCTTTTATGAATTTATTATGTCTCTACAGAAAATGTGAGTGTGAACGACTTTCCCTGTTGCTCGGGTTCCATAGACCACTCAGGAAGGACATGATCGCTTGAGCAGGTTTGACTCTCGTTTATTTTGCAGTAACATTTCTCTTGCCGGGTTGGATTGCTTTACAGCCGCCGTCGTCGTTCTTGTCTGCTCTTTGCTTTTGCTGCTGCCTCTCTTCATTCGTTGTTGCAGGCTCTCTAACTCTTTCTGCCCTGATCCTTCCTCCTTCTCCCCTTTTATGCAGCGTAAGGAGAAATGTTAATCGTGTTTTGATTGAATGATTGATACTTTTATTAGTAGATTGCACAGTACAGTACATATTCCCTACAATTGACCACTGAATGGTAACACCCCAATAAGTTTTTCAACTTGTTTAAGTCGGGGTCCACCTTCATCAATTCATGGTGTGCCGGTGCACAATCCACACACCTGAATTAGATTGCGGCGTCGCTCCCAGCTTGCCCCGCCTCTCCACTCGGCCGCATTCTCCGCCTCCTTTCCGCCATTTTGGGCAGGGCTCCAGTATGCCCTGCCCCGCTGCTCATTGGCCGGCTGATCCCTCTCTACAGTGAGCAATCAAAAGTATACGTACAGCAATGTTCATATTTGCTTACATGTCCCTTGGCAAGTTTACCTGCAATAAGGTGCTTTTGGTAGCCATCCACAAGCTTCTGTGCACATTTTTCACCACAAAATTGCTGCAGTTCAGCTAAATGTGTTGCTTTTCTGACATGGACTTGTTTCTTCAGCATTGTCCACACCTTTAAGTCAGGCCTCTGGGAAGGCCATTCTAAAAGCTTCATTCTAGCCTGATTTAGCCATTCCTTGACCACTTTTGAGGTGTGTTTGGGGTCATTGTCCTGTTGGAACACCCAACTGTGCCCAAGACCCAACCTCCCCCCTGATGATTTTAGCTTGTCCTGAACAATTTGGACCTGATCCTCCTTTTTCATTGTCCCATTTAAAGCAGCAGTTCCATTGGCAGCAAAACAGGCCCAGAGCATAATACTACCACCACCATGCTTAACGGTGGGAATGGTGTTCCTGGGATTGAAGGCCTCAACTCATATTGCTGGGTATTGTGGCCAAACAGCTCCACTGTTGTTTCATCCGACATCACATGGATAAAGATAAGACCTTCTGGAGGAAAGTTCTGTGGTCAACATGTACCAAAGACCACATCTTTGCAAGCACCGCTGGGTTCACTCTGTGCCCCCCCCCCCCCTCCTCTCCCTCCTCCCCCGGTCCTGCTATCAGCTTAAAGGTCAGCTCAGGTCGGATATCAGCAGCGGTGTCCTGCTCCGCCAGCGATGCGTTCGTAATACGACACGTCCGACATCTGCTTTTTGACCCGGTCAGTCAGCGCCTCTTTAGCCGCTCCTGTTACTGAATCACCACGCCACTTTTACTCCTCACCCCGCTTCACTGAGGTGAGATTGCATCAGATGTGGAGACTTTAGAGTTCCAACAAGCATTGTGTTGTCGACAATGTTTCTTTTGTCGACATTCCTCACCACTTTCAAACGCTGGGGGAATGTTGCTTTGAGAGGGAAAAAAGAAGTGATGCAGATTAGTCTAAAGAAGCAAGGTTTGTTATCGTGGATGAAAAGTAAGCACCCTTGTCTATATCGGCCTTATTGCCTCAGCCTGCAAATAAACCAGCGGAGCAAAATGAGCTGTGCCATTAGAGCCGCGATATTAGCATTGGATGTGATGGATCGACACCAACAAGGAGCTGCTTTATTGCCCTGCTTGTTAGTACAATATCATCATGTGTTGCCAGACAGAGTGGCAACTGAAAGAGGGAGAAAAACAGCAAAAAACACATCATATTTATCATTGGTAAATAACACAAAAAGTGAATAAATACATATCTTTAAAAGTACTAATGAAATTCATGTTGTCGCTTCTTTTTTTTCGTGTCACAAGCCAGTGTGTGCTTTCACATGCAGGGGACTACAAAAAAATACATAAATTAAAGCTGCAAGCAGCGATGAACGGGAGCGCTTGGGCTGGTAGAAGATGGATGGATGGATTTATTACAAAGAGAAAAAGTTGTATACATCAGTCTCATAGTAATAACAGTTGCAAAGTGGCTTGGGCATTTTATAAGGACGCCTTGGTGCCGCCATGTTGAGACTAATGCATGGTGAAAGTAATGCAGTTGTTGTATTGAAGGGGGAATAGCAAACTTCCTGTTGATTTCAGCTGAAGGTTGTCAGTCTATGAAATATAGGTCTCAGTGAGACCTAGATTGAGGTTTTTGTTTGATGTGAGTATGACATTTCTACAGTGAGGTAGAGGCAGTTTTTTCTGAGCAGGAAGCTGAGCATGAAGCCGCCATCTTGTGACAACATTAGCGCAACTGCAACATCGCACCGGTACTTTGCGGGCTCATAAAATCCAAACCGGGGAGGTAATTAAAACTCTTTCATCAACATTTAATCAGAAGGGTTCAATCTCTCTTCTGTTTTTATTAGAAGCGGAAACGACAAACAACCTCAGAGGAGATAATGTTTGAAAAAAAAGTGACACATTTTTAGCCAACTTTTGTATTGAAGGGGGAATAGCAAACTTCCTGTTGATTTTAGCTGAAGGTTGTCAGTCTATGAAATATAGGTCTCAGTGAGACCTAAATTGAGGTTTTTGTTTCATGTGAGTAAGACATTTCTACAGTGAGGTAGAGGCAGTTTTTTCTGAGCAGGAAGCCGAGCATGAAGCCGCCATCTTGTGACAACATTAGCGCAACTGCAACATCGCACCGGTACTTTGCAGGCTCATAAAATCCAAACCGGAGTAGTAATGAAAACTCTTTCATCAACTTTTAATCAGAAGGGTTCAATCCCTCTTCTGTTTTTATTAGAAGCGGAAACGACAAACAACCTCAGAGGAGATAATGTTTGAAAAAAAAGCGACACATTTTTAGCCAACTTTTGTATTGAAGTTGGAATTGCAAACTTCCTGTTGATTTTAAACAGGGAGTGTCAGTGGAGGAAATACTGAGACCTATGTAGTAGTTTTTGTTTCATGTTTCTACGACATTGCTACTGAAAGTTACAGACCGTTTTATGTGTGTTTTCTTCCTAGGGGGCGCTACAGCGCAATTTTGAGTTTTGGGGTTTGGTTTTTTGATTAGATCGCAATTTTCGCCAGTCCAATGTGTCAAATTTGGTGAGTTTTGAAGCATGTTAAGGCGGTCAAATTAAAGCTCAAAGAGGTGGCGGAATAATAACAAAGAATAATAATAAAACCTTTGAAATTCAATAGCGTCCTCTGTCCCAAAGGGACATCGGTCCCTAATTATACATTTTTTGGGGGGGGGAAATTACCATTAACTGAGTAGCTAATGTTTAAAAACTCAACATGATAATGCAGGTTGTCATCCATCCATCCATCTTCTTCCGCTTATCCGAGGTTGGGTCGCGGGGGCAACAGCCTAAGCAGGGAAACCCAGACTTCCCTCTCCACAGCCACTTGGTCCAGCTCCTCCCGGGGGATCCTGAAGCGTTCCCAGGCCAGCCGGGAGACATAGTCTTCCCAATGTGTCCTGGGTCTTCCCTGTGGCCTCTTTCTAGTCGGACATGCCCTAAACACCTCCCTGGGGAGGCGTTCGGGTGGCATCCTGACCAGATGCCCGAACCACCTCATCTGGCTCCTCTCCATGTGGAGGAGCAGCGGCTTTACTTTGAGTTCCTCCCGGATGGCAGAGCTTCTCACCCTATTTCTGAATACATGGAGGGAAATATTACATAGTCATAGTAGTACTAGTAGTTAGGGGGTGCTGAAAAAAATTAGATCCAGGTCCGAATTACAAATCCTATTTATATTAATTCTAAATGTCTTCATAAAATATCTATATATATATATATATATGTATATATATATATATATATATATAGGTAGGGAAATTATTTCGGTACTGTTTGATTGTTTTCTAAATAACGGAGAGCACAAAAAAAAAAATGGCATTTTTTGCTTTATTTAAACAAAACAATCTTAGTGTACATGAAACATGTATTTATTCTTGTTATTTAGTCCTTAAATAAAATAGTGAACTTTTCTTTTAGTAGTAAGTAAACAAACAAAGACTCCTAATTAGTCTGCAGTAACATATTGTGTCATTTATACACCTATTATTTTATACACATTATTAAGGACAAACTGTAAAAAATAATTAGTAATGTAATTGTTCATTTACTGTTAATATCTGCTTACTTTCTCTTTTAACATGTTCTATCTACACTTCTGTTCAAATGTAATAATCACTTATTCTTCTCTTCTTTGATACTTGACATTAGTTTTGGATGATACCACACATTTAGGTATGGATGTGATACCAAGTAGTTACAGGATCATACATTGGTCATATTCAAAGTCCTCATCATATAGACGTATGCTTCAACATAGGATTATTTAATTATGGTGTGTGTACTGTACAAGGTAAGATATACTATCTGGAGTTTTGTTTGGTATTATTATGCAAAAGCAATTATTCGTACCTTCTGGTACCTGCTGATCTGTTTTTGGGATCTGCATAAGTCCTGAAAATGTCTTGAGTGACAATCTACAAAGTAAATAGTCATGAAAATAAAGAAAAGGCGCCGAAATGAGAAGGTGTGTTCAAACTTTAGACCTCTACTGTACTTGTGGAAAAACATCCTCCAAACATCTCAGTATTTCTCCTGCAGGTGAAAACCTGTTAAAACTATTTTTGAACATTTCTAGAAAAAGAAAAAAACATCACCTGAAAAGCCAATGTGTCCACTTTTTTCCTTGGTCAGCATCGATATCAATGTTGCTCAATCAATACTGTATCATAAGAGATTAAGACGCGATACATCGTAAGATTGATATTTTCTCCCACTCCTAATCGATACGGAAATCTATATTTTGTTGCAGTCTTTGTTGTTGACGGAATAAAGCAAACTCATTTCATCCGGGGCAAAGCTCAAAGGGTGTGTGTCACCTCCACACCTCTCTCTCTCTCTCTCTCCCCTCTTCAACTTTAGCAACGTGATGGCGTCATCATCTCTGCTGCCTGCGGCTGTGGGAAATGGTCACATGCATTATTTAAACACGCTGAGATTCTTATTGATGACGCCTTTATTTATCAAATTCCCTCTTCAACAGCCGCAGTCATTGCTCACAGTTTTAGCCTCGTTTCAGTTGACCTCAGTCCCGCTCTCGCCCATCAATCAAATCGACCTTATCCTTGATGAGAGAATGGGCAAAGGTGGGATTTGTTTGTCTAATTGCAATGTCAATTATTCATGTTTCCCTTCCATGCATGTGGTCATTCAACGCCTACAAAAGTCAAACATATTCACTTTTATCGATGTGCAAAAACACAGCATCCAAACATTCCATTTTCTACACCTTTACCCTTTCCATTTTACACTCATATCTTCTTTTTTTTTAATTATTATATTTTTTTTAATTAACATAATTGTATTTATATTATATTCTAATATAATTTTATTTTATTTATAATATTATATATTTTTTTTATTAATCAGTCCAACAAAATAATCCTCAATTATAACATAATAATACAATTCCAAAACCAAACCTGGCCCAGAAACATTCAGAATAGCAATCAACGGAGCACTTGAGGGGACACACGAACATGACATAAAAAAAAAATTAAGTGGTCAAACAGAAATGAATAATATCAACAACAGTATCAATATTAATTAAAGCTGCAAGCAGCGATGGACAGGACCAATTGGGCTGCTGCCCCCACGACCCAAGCCCGGATAAGCGGTAGAAGATGGATGGATGGATTATTACAAAGAGAAAAAGAGAAAAAGTTGTATACACAACTGTACATCAGACTTGTAGCCACCATATGTAAGTACCCAAAATAAAGACTCGACATACAAAGAAATTCCATTGGAGCAGAAACATAGGAGGAAACGGGATTAAAACCCGATGCTAACCACCCATCGAAAAGACATGGGTATGGCTAGTAGCTACTATTAGCAAACAGATAGACTTATAATATCTTAACATCGACACACTCTCTCGTCGCAACTCGGCTTTGATGGTCGGCACCTATAAGTTTACAATTAGTTGTTTTTACGACATGCAGACGAACGACAACTTTAAATCATACCGGCTTAGCTACGGCACCTGGCAGCCATCTTGGTATAGACGATCACAGCCCCTCTCTCACGAATGTTGGTGCGTGCGCACCAGCAGCAGACAGTGCGGGAAAAAAAACAAAAAACGTCTCCCTCACTGTGTCCGCGCACGGCGGCCATCTTTGAAAGGGTTTTCAGCGCAGCAGTTCTCTGAAGGCTGATAAAATCAAAACCGTAGCAGTAATTACAACTCTTTCATCAACTTTTAATCAGAAGGGTTCAATCTCTCTCCTGTGGTAGTTTGAAGCCGACACAACAAACGCGCTCAACGGATATAATGTTTGAAAAATGGTGACCGGTTTTTACAAAACTTTTGTTTTGAAGGGGGGATTGCAAACTTCCTGTTGATATTTGCTGGGGGTTGGCAATATATGAAATGTAGGTCAAAGTGAGACCTACATAGAGGTGTTTGTTTCATGTCTCTACGACATTCCTACTGGAAGTTGCAGGCAGTTTTGTCTGTGATTTCTTCCTAAGAGCAGTTTTGTCCGTGTTTTCTTCTGAGGGGGCGCTAGAGCGCAGTTTTGAGTTTTGGGGTTAGGTTTTTTGATTAGATCGCAATTTTCGCCAGTCCTGATGTGTGTGTACAGTTTGGTGAGTTTTGAAGCATGTTAAAAGGGTCAAATTACAGCTTAAAGAGGCAAAGGTGAGTGTTTTTACAAAACTTTTGTTTTGAAGGGGGAATTTCAAACTTCCTGTTGATTTTTGCTGAAGAATGTCAGTGTATGAAATCTAGGTCTAAGAGAGACCTACATTGATGTTTTTGTTTCATGTCGCTACAACATTCCTACTGGAAGTTACAGGCAGTTGTGTCTGTGTTTTTTTCCTAGGGGGCGGTAGAGCCCAGTTTTTAGTTTTGGGTTTGGTTTCTGATTAAATCGCAATGTTCACCCTTTCTGATGTGTGTGTGTGTGTAAGTTTTGAAGCATGTTAAGGGGGTCAAATTACAGCTCAAAGCTGCGGAATAATAATAAAGAAAGAATAAAACTCTAGAAATTCAATAGGGTCCTCTGTCCCTATTGAATTCCAGCATAGTAGTGATCAAAAATCCCTCACTGGGGCGGTATAGCTCATTTGGTAGAGTGGCCGTGCAAAGCAACTTGAGGGTTCCAGGTTCGAACCCCGCTTCTGCCATCCTAGTCCCTGCCGTTGTGTCCTTGGGCAAGACACTTTACCCACCTGCTCCCAGTGCCACCCACTCAGATATTGGCTTTCACTATATAAAAGCACTCTGAGTCACTAGAGACTGTCACTACTGACATAACAAAAAACTGCTGCTCACTGCTCCCCTCACCCCATCAAGGGTGATGGGTCAAATGCAGAGAATAATTTCGCCACACCAACTGTGTGTGAAACAATCATTGGTACTTTAACGTTTTAACTTTAACAGGCGCTAGTTATAAAAGGCGTGCGCTCTTCTCTCATGAAACATCTCTCGACTGTATACCTCAGCTGTATGAAAGTTAGAAATGGAAGGCGTTATATACTTGTCCTGGTTTATATTACAGCTATTAGATAATAATCATGTTTGTAATTTGGTAATTTTCGGGGAAAGTAATCAATAAAAAAGACATACACCTGGGGGTAAGCCCCTCCCGCCTCTAAAGACATGCACCTGGGGATAGGCCCCTCCCACATGCACCTAGGGATAGGCCCCTACCACCTCCAAAGACATGCACCTGGGGATAGGCCCCTCCCATTTCCAAAGACATACACCTGGGGATAGGCCCCTCCCACATGCACCTGGGGATAGGCCCCTCCCATTTCCAAAGACATGCACCTGGGGATAGGCCCCTCCCACCTCCAAAGACATGTACCTGGAGATAGGCCCCTCCCGCCTCTAAAGACATACACCTGGGGATAGGCCCCTCCCATTTCCAAAGACATGCACCTGGGGATAGGCCCCTCCCACCTCCAAAGACATGCACCTGGGGATAGGCCCCTCCCACCTCCAAAGACATGCACCTGGGGATAGGCCCCTCCCACCTCCAAAGATAGGTTGATTGGCAATACTAAATGGTCCCCTACTGTGTGAATGTTGTCTATCTGTGTTGGCCCTGTGATGAGGTGGCCACTTGTCCAGGGTGTACACTTCCTTCCGCCCCAATGCAGCTGAGATAGGCTCCAGCACCCCTCGCTACCCCGAAAGGGACAGGGGGTAGAAAATGGATGGATGGATAATGAGTAACTATAATGGATGACTTGTTGAAAGTAATTTTCCTCACACTGTTTGTAAATAAGAGCCTTTAAGGTGTGTGTGTGTGTGTGTGTGTGTGTGTGTGTGTGTGTGTGCATGCTGTGCATTACACGCTGGGTGCAATAAGACCTTGGCAACATTGGCTCATTAAGTGTCTGCATTGACAGCAGGACCCAGGGGAGCAATTTGGATAAGAGATGGGCCGCCGTCCTTCAGTGACATTCTGGCCTGATGTAGCCAAGGAAAGGCCGATGATGATGATGATGATGATGGCCTGCACGCCATGCTTCATTTTCTGCAGCTTGTTCTCTGTCGGCAGATGTGGAGCAGAGCACAGCTGCAGATGTGGACTAACTAAGTCACATTGTTCCCAGCTGCTGCCTGCATATTACAATCACTCTGTTTGTATTGGTAGCCCACCTTAATGTCCCTTGTCTTTGTCTTGTGTGTGCAGACAGAAGAATGATGCCCCTCCTCCTAACACCTGGCCTCTCAGGTGCATGACAAGTTGTTGTAATATACACTATATTGACAAAAGTATTTGTCCACCTGCCTTCACTTACATATGAAGTTGAAGTGCCATCCCATTCCTAGCCTATAAGGTTCAATATGAATTCTGGGAAGGCTGTCCACAAGGTTGCGGAATGTGTTAATAGGAACTTTAGTACACCATTGGACTCAATATTCCTCTTCAAATCAAGACTCAAAACACACCTATTACTGACTGCTTATTCATTGTAATCATCTTATCTATATTTGTTGTTATTGTCGTTTTTATCCAATTTGATTTTATTATTTTGATTTTGCACGGTGGCCTTGAGTGCCCAGAAAGGCGCCTTATTAGTAAAACGTATTATTATTATTATTCCTCCACTGAGGTCACACACTGATGTTGGTGGAGAAGGCCTGGCTCTCAGTCTCCGTTCTGATTCATCCCAAAGGTGTTCTATCGGCTTCAGGTCAGGACTCTGTGCAGGCCAGTCAAGTTCATCCACACCAGACTCTGTCATCCATGTTTCTATGGACCTTGCTTTGTGCACTGGTGCACAGTCATGTTGGAAGAGGAAGGGGGCCGCTCCAAACTGTTCCCTCAAGTTTGGGAGCATGGAATTGTCCAAAATGAATCCTGGAGCATTCAAAGTTCCTTTCACTAAAACTAAGGGGCCGAGCCCAACTCCTGAAAAACAACCCCACGCCATAATTCCTCCTCCATTAAAGTTCACACTCAACACAATGCAGTCCGAAATGTAGCGTTCTCCTGGCAACCTCCAAACCCAGTCTGGTCAATCAGATTGCCAGATGGAAAAGTGTGATTCATCAGTCCAGAGAAGGTGTCTCCACTGCTCTAGAGTCCAGTGGTGATGTCCTTTACACCACTGCATCCCACGCTTTGCATTGGACTTGCTGATGTATGGCTTAGATGAAGCTGCTCGGCCATGGAAACCCATTCCATGAAGCTCTCTGCGTACTGTACGTGGGCTAATTGGAAGTTTGGAGCTGTGTAGCAAGTGACTGTGCAGAAAGTCTTTGCACTATGCTGACCTCTCTGTCAGTTTACCTGGCCTAGCACTTGCTGGCTGAGTTGCTGTTGTTCCCAAACTCTTCACTTGTCTTATAATGACGTTGACTTTGGAATATTTAGGAGCGAGGACATTTCAGGACTGGATTTGTTGCACAGGTGGCATCCTGTGACAGTTCCACGCTGGAAATCACTGAGAGCGGCCCATTCTTTCACAAATGTTTGTAGAAACGGTCTCCATGCCTAAGTGCTGGATTTGATACATCGGGCCAAGTGATTAGGACACCTGGTTGTCATTATTTGGATGGCTGGACAAATACTTTAATATCGTGTACCTCAAGAATTACCTGAGATGTTATGCAAACAACTCATTTTGTTCTATCATACATTATCAGACATAGTGGCCTGCCTTACCTCATGGGTTTTTTACACACACACACAGCTTTGATGTCAGTAAACACACTATTATGTTAGATCCACTATGGACTGGACTCTCACTATTATGGACTGGACTCTCACTATTATGTTAGATCCACTATGGACTGGACTCTCACACTATTATGTTAGATCCACTATGGACTGGACTCTCACTATTATGGACTGGACTCTCTCACTATTATGTTGGATCCACTATGGACTGGACTCTCACACTATTATGTTAGATCCACTATGGACTGGACTCTCACACTATTATGTTAGATCTACTATGGACTGGACTCTCACTATTATGTTAGATCCACTATGGACTGGACTCTCACTATTATGTTAGATCCACTATGGACTGGACTCTCACTATTATGTTAGATCCACTATGGACTGGACTCTCTCACTGTTATGTTAGATCCACTATGGACTGGACTCACACTATTATGTTAGATCCACTATGGACTGGACTCTCACACTATTATGTTAGATCCACTATGGACTGGACTCTCACACTTTTATGTTAGATCCACTATGGACTGGACTCTCACACTTTTATGTTAGATCCACTATGGACTGGACTCTCACTATTATGTTAGATCCACTATGGACTGGACTCTCACACTATTATGTTAGATCCACTATGGACTGGACTCTCACTATTATGTTAGATCCACTATGGACTGGACTCTCACTATTATGTTAGATCCACTATGGACTGGACTCTCACACTATTATGTTAGATCCACTATGGACTGGACTCTCACTATTATGTTAGATCCACTATGGACTGGACTCTCACTATTATGTTAGATCCACCATGGACTGGACTCTCACACTATTATGTTAGATCCACTATGGACTGGACTCTCACACTATTATGTTAGATCCACTATGGACTGGACTCTCACACTATTATGTTAGATCCACTATGGACTGGACTCTCACTATTATGTTAGATCCACTATGGACTGGACTCTCACTATTATGTTAGATCCACTATGGACTGGACTCTCACACTATTATGTTAGATCCACTATGGACTGGACTCTCACACTATTATGTTAGATCCACTATGGACTGGACTATCACACTATTATGTTAGATCCACTATGGACTGGACTCTCACTATTATGTTAGATCTACTATGGACTGGACTCTCACTATTATGTTAGATCCACTATGGACTGGACTCTCACTATTATGTTGGATCCACTATGGACTGGACTCTCACACTATTATGTTAGATCCACTATGGACTGGACTCTCACACTATTATGTTAGATCCACTATGGACTGGACTCTCACACTATTATGTTAGATCCACTATGGACTGGACTCTCACTATTATGTTGGATCCACTATGGACTGGACTCTCACACTATTATGTTAGATCCACTATGGATTGGACTCTCACTATTATGTTAGATCCACTATGGACTGGACTCTCACTATTATGTTAGATCCACTATGTACTGGACTCTCACTATTATGTTAGATCCACTATGGACTGGACTCACACTATTATGTTAGATCCACTATGGACTGGACTCTCACACTATTATGTTAGATCCACAATGGACTGGACTCTCACTATTATGTTAGATCCACTTGATGTCCATTGCACCAGTCGCCCAGGGGGTGGTCCCCACATCCCATTGGGTTGAGTTTTTCTTTGCCCTGATGTGGAATCTGAGCCGAGGATGTTGTTGTGGCTTGTGCAGCCCTTTGAGACACTGGTGGTTTAGGACTTTATGAGTAAACATTGATTGATTGTATGCTTGTGAACCTGGACTATCCATGAAGTAAGACTACTTCTTGTGTTGAAAGTAAAAATAGGAAATATAAAAGTTTCTTCATCCTGATGTGAAAATATGGGCTTTAAGTTGTTAATGTTGAATTGTCTATTGATGAAAAATGCACATCAAAGAAGGATTTTAATAAAAATGAAATGAAAATAATCTCTGCTTCTTCCGGACCTGCTGTCATGCAAGAAGTGGAATTGTGTGATGCAATACATTGTATGCTACACATGCTCCACTGAAAGTGAAAGTGAAAGTGAAGTAAAGTGAAAGTGTGAGAGCAGCCCTATGGCCAAATAAGAATTGATGTCCTGTCCCACTGACACTGTCCCCTCCTCCTCCGCAGAGACAAGTGCCTTCCCACTCACCTGCCTCTGGTCTGCTGGCCTCTCTGGTCCTGGACCCAGTCTGCTGGCCTCTCTGGTCCTGGACTCAGTCTGCTGGCTTCTCTGGTCTTGGACTCAGTCTGCTGGCTTGTCTGGTCCTGGACTTAGTCTGCTGGCTTCTCTGGTCCTGCACTCAGTCTGCTGGCTTCTCTGGTCCCGTCAGAGTCTAAACTGTGGACTTCCCAGGCCAAGGACGCTGTCCACAGCTCCGCTACCTCCATCCTTCGTATCCTTGTGGCCCTTTCCATGCGGGAGTCCTCCCCTCCGCACGTTGAACTTGATGCTAAGGACTAGCAGATCCAGTCATCTGTGAGCGGGAAGTACGTCCTCACCTCCCTCCCCAACCCGTCATGGGCCGACACAATCAATAATGTTTTACCACCGTTGAGCCGAGGCGGCTTCTGAGAGATTGCAAAGTGCAGTAGGATGAGCTGCAGGTGGTGAAGCCCCAAAGAGGCCTCCGAGGCTAGAAGCCCGCCGTCCTGACAGAGACTTTCAAAGCCCACCTTCTCCCATGTCATTGACCTACTCATCCGCATCAGCAACACCCGGGCCGGCTCACAAGCACACTAGCTGGAGGTACGCTGCTCCAGGTCTGCTCCTTGCCTGCTCCCTGCTGCACAATGGCAGTCAACCTCACCCCCATCCGGGACACTAAGTGGCTGACTTTGGAGGTTTGTCGGGAATTCCAAAGAGGGACGTGTTCCAGGCCAGACCACGAGTGCAAGTTTGCCCACCCCGCCAAGAGCTGTCAGGTGGAGAACGGCAGAGTCATCGCCTGCTTCGACTCCCTCAAGGTGAGCAGTCCTCGTCTTCCCTGCATCCTCTGCTTCTTTGGCAGCTTGCTATGGAGGCAAGAGTGGAGCCTTCCTTTACTATTAAGTCATAGTTATACTTTACTATTAAGTCATAGTCATATTTTACTATGCAGTCATAGTTATACTTTACTATGGAGTCATAGTTGTACTTTACTATGGAGTCATAGTTATACTTTACTATGGAGTCATAGTTATACTTGACTATGCAGTCATAGTTATACTTTACTATTAAGTCATAGTTATACTTTACTATAGAGTCATAGTTATACTTTACTATTAAGTCATAGTTATACTTGACTATTAACTCATAGTTATACTTTACTATGGAGTCATAGTTATACTTGACTATGGAGTCATAGTTATACTTTACTATCAAGTCATAGTTATACTTTACTATGCAGTCATAGTTATACTTTACTATGCAGTCATAGTTATACTTTACTATGGAGTCATAGTTATACTTGACTATGGAGTCATAGTTATACTTTACTATCAAGTCATAGTTATACTTTACTATGCAGTCATAGTTATACTTTACTATGCAGTCATAGTTATACTTTACTATTAAGTCATAGTTATACTTTACTATGCAGTCATAGTTATACTTTACTATTAAGTTGTAGTTATACTTTACTATGGAGTCATAGTTATACTTTACTATCAAGTCATAGTTATACTTTACTATTAAGTCATAGTTATACTTTACTATGGAGTCATAGTTATACTTTACTATTAAGTCATAGTTATACTTTACTATGCAGTCATAGTTATACTTTACTATTAAGTTGTAGTTATACTTTACTATGGAGTCATAGTTATACTTTACTATTATCATAGTTATACAAAACCTTATGAGTAGACTATTATGGATCATCTGAGACTTTATTAAACTGATTGAAAAACATTATAAAATGGGACCTTTTGATAGAACTGGCAAGGTTTTGCAGGTGTGCCTAATGTTGTGTCTGGTGTTGTGTAAACATAAGAGTGTATTTGTGGGTTCCTACGTAAGCTGGTGTTGTGTAAACATAAGAATGTATTTGTGGGTTCCTACGTAAGCTGGTGTTGTGTAAACATAAGAATGTATTTGTGGGTTCCTACGTAAGCTGAGACCAGGCTGTCCTCAACATCTGTGAATGTGATTGAGAGATTCCTTCACTTGCTCACAAGTTGATCATGGAGTCTGTGGGCAGGACGGTAGTTTCCGGTGGCTGCAAACCGGGCGAATGTGCACCAGGCCGGCACACACTCTGTAGTTGATGTTGGATGTTTGCTATTTGCGAGTGTGTGTGTTTTCATTTTGAGGTCACGCAGCACAGTGGGGTGTTCTCGGGAAGCTCCACAATGGACTGTATTTTCTGCCCTGGGACTGTGACAAGACATTCATGCTTCACTGGCTCACTCTCTGCAAGACATGGAAGGCGGGACACCTTCAAATGTTGTCAAGTGGGACAAGTAGTGCAGCGTGTAGACAAGTGGTTGATTGTTTGACTGAAGCGGGTGCAAGGCATCGGGACGCCAGCGTTGTGTTTAGTTGTTGTCAGCGTGTAATTTGGCCATGCGACCAGAGAAGAGTGCTGGGAGTCGGTCAAGCCAGCCGTAGCTCACCTTGGCTTACAGATGAGCCTGTTTCTGCCTCTGTGTTACTATCATTTTTATTATTGTAAATGTGGGCTGCTTGGTTTCAGCTCTGCCGCTCCCAGTCTGTGGAACACTCTCCCTGACCACCTGAGGGTACCACAGACTGTGGATGCTTTTAAAAAAGGCTTCTTTAAAAAAAAAAACTTTTTATACCGTATTTACTTGAATTGTTGCCGAGTATATAGTATGCGCCTGCCTAATATTACTCCTGTTTCAAACTTGTTTTGCAAAATAATTAGCGCATGCTTTGTGACGATTGCGTGGCATGATGATGCGGGTTTGTTCTCTCAGAATGCAGTCGGGCTACGGACACAGCGTGAAGGTAAGAAAAAACTGATTTATTGAACAAATAAAAGAGACAATGAAACAGAAAAACCTGCACAAGGCACAAAAGGCAAAACAAACAGAACTAGCATGGGAGCTAGAAAAAAACAAAAGTGCCGGCATGTGAGGTAGAGAAATAACAAAAGACTTAGCATGGAAGCTAGCTGGTTGCGGACAGGAATTCAAGATCGGGGTCAGAGTCGTCACTATCGTGAAACACAAACTAGGAAGCAACTCTGAATGAACGGAAAAGGTAGGCTTAAATAAGGACAGCAATTATAAAACAGGTGCACGTCAAATAGCAAGGGGCAGGTGAAATTAATATGTAACTATGGTGACAGACTGCAAAGATACACATAGGGTCACCACAAGACAGAAGGTGTGCAAGTTTCACACCAAACGTCCTTCGATTTGGGAAGAAGAGCTGCCAGCACTAATCAAAACTAATGTTTCCATCCTTCCTCTGCGTATGCAAATGAGAAAGACTAGAGTCTACTTTATTGTCCTTACACGGATACACAGCCAACGGATTTCAGTTAGAATCTTCCATGAAGTGCATGTTTTATTTACAGGAAGGTGCGCATGTGGGGACTATTAGGGTTGTAGGGCATACCGCTACTAGTATAGTATTGTGGTACTAATCAATCAAAAATGGTACTATACTCTGTTTGAAAAGTGGCGGTGCCCGGGCATGACGGTGCGTGGTCACGTGGTGACATTGCTGGTTGTAGGAGAAGAGGAGCATGTTGGGCAGCGCACACACACAGAGTACTTCCAAGCAGACACAGTGTGTAGACAGAAAAGGGAGAATGGACGTCTTTTGGTGTAAAAAGTCAAGACAAAGGTGAAGTTAAAACACCCTCTGGAAGAGCTGCTTTAAGACATGCAGCTAACATCCATCCACAGTGTTTTTGCTACTTCAAAATCACTAATCCTTTGTCTCCATGGCGACAAATAAAGTAAGTTTCTAACAAGTATCATCACTGCAGGATGAGGAATAGCTAAACATGCTTCACTCCACACCGTAGTGTGTAGTGAAACATACTGCGAGGTTTGTTCTCCCAGGATGCAAACGGACTTGCAGGGCTTGCAGGTAGGAACATATTTAATGATCTTCACTCAAGAAGGTACAAAAACGGAAAACAAGGCTGATCGCACTTGGAGTTAAAGTAAATACTTAGCATAGACTACGGCATGGCAACCCTTCCTGCTTCAAGGTTAGCATCCCATCCTGATCTACGGCCAGCACTTCATCCTGATCCACGGCTAGCAACCTACCCTGATCCACGGCTATCAGCCCATCCTGATCCATGGCTAGCAACCTACCCTGATCCACGGCTAGCAGCCCATCCTGATCCACGGCTAGCAGCCCATCCTGATCCACGGCTAGCAGCCCATCCTGATCCACGGCTAGCAGCCCATCCTGATCCACGGCTAGCAGCCCATCCTGATCCACGGCTAGCAGCCCATCCTGATCCACGGCTAGCAGCCCATCCTGATCCACGGCTAGCACCCCATCCTGATCCACGGCCAGCACTCCATCCTGATCCACGGCCAGCATCCCATCCTGATCCACGGCCAGCATCCCATCCTGATCCACGGCCAGCACCCCATCCTGATCCACGGCCAGCACCCCATCCTGATCCACGGCTAGCAGCCCATCCTGATCCACGGCTAGCACCCCATCCTGATCCACGGCTAGCAGCCCATCCTGATCCACGGCTAGCAGCCCATCCTGATCCAAAGCTAGCAGCCCATCCTGATCCACAGCAAGCCCCAGTCGCTGCTCGTTTTCAGGTCTGTTTCCATAGTCATGCTAGTTGTTTCATGGGACAGTTGTTTGTTTCTTGCTATGCAATATTCTATGCTAAGTATTTACTTTAACTCCAAGTGCGATCAGCCTTGTTTTCGGTTTTTGTACCTTTTTGAGTGAAGATAATTAAATATGTTCTTACCTGCAAGCCTTGTCCGGAATAGTCTGTTTGCATCCTGGGAGAACAAACCTCGCAGTAAGCTGCAACCCCCCAATCATGACAAGAACATCCAATCACTCCACATCCGAGTCTAAATCTTCCTTAGCACCTTTTGCCTTACCGGTCCGACTTTAAACGCTGTTTTGTTATTCTGCAGGAGCGGCGCGGTTAAACAAAGCTTTCACTGAGAGTGCAGACAAAGAAGGTGTAATGAGGTGCAGGCGGGAGGCAGATGGGAAGGCAGGGGAGGTGACATGAATCCGCCGGAGGACGGGGATATGTCTGCTGGACACGTCGTCTCTCGCTCTTCTCTTGTTTTGACGCGTCTCATCGTCCTTTCAAATGTCAATGACCCCCGCTCTATATTTGATACCACGGAATCTGCCGACGGTGCACTTTTGCTTTCACAACACAGACAACAAGAAGGCACACAAATACAGTTCCAACATCAGGTCACATTCCTGGGTGGATCTTACGTAAAATGAGGGGGCGGGGGGCGTCAGTGGGGAACATTTTGCAAAGCATCCATCCATCTTCTTGTGCTTGTCCCTCACCGTCTGCTGGAAACGATGGAAAGCGCCACTCTACATAAAATCTGATGCTATGGTTAAAGTTAAAGTAGATTGTCACACACACACACACACACACTGGCTGTGGTGAAATTTGTCCTCTGCATTTGACCATGTTCACCCCCTGGGGGGCGAGGGGAGCAGTGAGCAGTGCTGTGCACCGCGCTCTGGAATCATTTGGTGATTTAACCCCCAATTCCCACCCTTGATACTGATGTCTTTTGGCAAGTTTACCTGCAATAAGGCGCTTTTGGTAGCCATCCACAAGCTTCTGTGCACATTTTTCAACACAAAATTGCTGCAGTTCAGCTAAATGTGTTGCTTTTCTGACATGGACTTGTTTCTTCAGCATTGTCCACACATTTATAAGTCAGGACTGTGGGAAGGCCATTCTAAAAGCTTCATTCTAGCCTGATTTAGCCATTCCTTGACCACTTTTGAGGTGTGTTTGGGGTCATTGTCCTGTTGGAACACCCAACTGTGCCCAAGAACCAACCTCCCCCCTGATGATTTTAGCTTGTCCTGAACAATTTGGAGCTAATCCTCCTTTTTCATTGTCCCATTTAAAGCAGCAGTTCCATTGGCAGCAAAACAGGCCCAGAGCATAATACTACCACCACCATGATTGACGGTAGGAGTGGTGTCCCTGGGATTAAAGGCCTCACCTTTTCTCCTCCCAACATATTGCTGGGTATTGTGGCCAAACAGCTCACTTTTTGTATACATTTGACCCAGTAGATTTGCTCACATTTTCAGTAGAGACATAATAAATTCATAAAAGAAAAAAACTTCATGAATATTTTTTGTGAGCAACAAGTATTGAATAACTACTGGACAAGTCACCACCTCATTGCAGGAAACTAAAGACAGCAATGACATATTTTATATATATGTATGTATATATATATATATATATATATATATATATATATATATATATATGTGTGTGTGTGTTTGTGTGTGATTGAATATCTTCCTAATTCTGAAGGTTGCCAAGTATGGGTTAAAGTGGGTAGTGCACCGCCCCAATTTGTCACATTTCATGTGTCAGGCAAACTTTGACAAACGGGGCCACATAAACCCCCTTCCCACTCTAAGTCGTGGTGGGTAACTTTCATGGATACAGTACAGATTCCCAGTGACGCCTCCCTGTGTGCTTTTCTTTCTTTATTGGCGTTTAAAAAACCTCACATTACCTAGAGCAGGGGTGTCCAAACTTATTCCAACGAGGGCTGCATACTGAAATATGAAAAATGGGGGGCCACTTTGATTGTATGTTAGATTAATACTAAAGCAATATTAGTATATGTTAAGCCATTTGAAAATAAAAACATTGTTATCTTACTTTTTGTGGTATAGGTGACATTATATATATATATATATATATATATATATATATATATATATATATATATATTGTCACTATTTGTGTTCTACTTCTTTCCAAAGGGGATGATTGCCTTCTCCGACTCCAAACTCTTTCAAGCATGCCCACACAAGATGGAAGCTTGATCAAGCAAATTCAAGCAGGGGGAAAAAGTTGGTCTTGTCTCTGTCCTAAATGTCCCAGTACTTTTGTCCATGCAGTGCACTGATCTTACTGTAACAACATACTCTGTTCCTGCCGGATCATAAACGTGTCCCAGGGAGGGAAATTATATTATAGAGCATCCGGCGAGTCCTTCTTGGAACTCTATATTCCAGACTTCATCATACTGAGTCGAGCATTTAATTGATCCGGAATGTCCCAGAACACACTGGATGTCTTTCTAGTGTCATGTCTGTGTGATCATGTTTTGTTTTAGTCATGTTCTGTTTGTTTTTTGGACACTCAGTTCCTGGTTTTGCACTTCCTGGTTTGTTTTGTCACCATGACTACCCATTAGTTTTCACCTGTCCTCATGTCTCACACCTGTTTTCACTAATCACTACAGTATCCTTTAAGCCTCTCTGTTTCTGTTCTTTGTCCTGGCAACATCGCCTCCTTTTCACCGTCTACCACCTTCTATGCCTTCCATGCCAATGATCCATGCCCCTTGTCTATTTCCAAGTAATTTTTTTGTTATTCATGCCATTGTGCAAGTGTTTTGTTTTATGTTCATAGTTTTGTTTAATAGCCAAGTTTTTGTACCGCCATTGTGCGCGCCTTTTGTTTGTTCCTGTTTTAGTCTTTACCTTTATGCCATCTCTAGTCCAAGTTCACTTGCATCTCAGGAAAACAACCACCCCAAATATTGACATCTAGTTGGTGCTTCCACACCAAGGAGGTGGGGGCCATGTAAGTCTAAGGGCAAATGCAATGTCTTCTTGGTTGTCATGGCTACACTAGTCTGCTTGGCAACATGTGAGAGCCTTGCTATAAAAAAAACATTGGTAAGGATGTGAATAAAGGTGCAGATAATGGAATGTATTCAGTTTTGGCCACTAATGTGTGGAACAGTCCACTCCCCAGAATGATTATGGTCACACCTGTCTTGCTATGATGTGGTTAAGCGGTACTCCAAGGTGCGAGGGGGCAGCAGGTGTGATCAATCAATGTTGAATGCATTGCAGCTGACAAACACTAAACACAAAGTACAACACAACAAAAAGACAAGGTAAGAATACCATAGCTTTCGGACTATGAGGCGCACTTCAAATCTTTACATTTTCTTAAAAACAGATAACCTATAACCCGGTCTGTATGCCTAATGCATGGAATAATTCTGGTTGTGCTTACCGACTTCAAAGCAATTTTATTTGCTACATGGTGTAATGGTGAGTGTGATCAGTAGATGGCAGTCACACATAAGAGATAAGTGTAGGCTGCACTATGACGCTAGTAAACAACACAAAAAAACTTTAAATGCTCCATTTGGAATAAAGAACATTACACACGGTACTCAAAAATCCGTCAAAATGTTTTAGTAGGACTTTGAAGCCGCACCCCCCAACCCCCACCCCACGGCTTCACCACAGCTTGATTCTCCCTATGGGCGATGGATGGCTGAGTGGCGCTTAAACAGCAGGAGCTCCCACTCCCTCTGTTGCAAGTTTTGTTGATTCTATGTAACTCGTTTAAGTGTGCTATGACACGGAGGTTTTTTTCCTTGGCCTCTGGAGTCCAGCCTTTGACTGAATAAGTTTTTACTTACCCCCCCAACGTTTACCTGTTTCTTACCTTTTCTTTGTCCCATCAGCGATCCTTTTTCTGTCTCCCTGTTATATTTGTCTGATCTTGAATGGGATGGTGCTGAAAATTTCAATTTCTCTTTAGGGATTATTACATTTTCGGCTTCTGATTCTGATTTTGCAGGCTACATAAATGTTTAATAAGATCTTGAAATAAATAAGCAAAAACAAACCTGTAAAATCAAAAGTGTAGCATTCTAAATATCCCAACCAATGCAGTTAGAACTCTACTTGTTATGAAGACTGTATCATATTTGGTTTGTAGCAGGCGTGGAGCATTTATATTCACATTGCTTCTATTTGCTAATCTTTTTTTTTTCCTGACAAACAATCAGGCTGCTGAATAATCAAATGAATCAGATTAGTGTTTGCTCGCCTGTCACTTGTTGTTTTTAACCGGCAGTTATTATTAGCTGCCATCGTCATAAATGTGCTCACGTCGCCATCACTCACGCTCTTTTAATTGCAAAATAATCCCAGTTGGATGAGAGGTTCATTAAATCTCATCCGTAGGAGCCGTGAGCCACAAACAACAAAGTAGTGGGATATTTATCACCCTGATGGAAAAAAAACTCCCTCAATGTTGTTACCTCTTCTAAGGTTGGTTGGCAGGACAGAAAAGTAGTGATGGAGTGCATGCAGGGAGCTCGTCAGTGCTAATTAACACAAAACCTCACTGTTCATCAGCACTTTGTAGCCATCTAGTATCGATCCTTTAGGACCATTGTGTTGTGGAGTGCCTGCTTTTACCCTGACTTTTATTCTCTGCCTCTTTTGGTGCATTACCTCTGCGCTCTCATCAACGTGCTCTTTTACTTTTTATTGCCCGACCTGAAACACACAAATCACATACGTCCACATTAAATGAAGTACAATGACACTTAACACGCACACAAATGCAAAAGCGTAGCTTTCAATGCATTTTGATGTCTTCTGACTCTTGCCCGGACACACAAACATAAACTTGTGTCCTTCAAACTTTTTAACCACTCAACCCGGACTAGAGAGTTATTAAACATAGACAACTTATTTCAGCCTTTGATGTACAAAACCCAAACGCAGTGAAGTTGGCACATTGTGTCAATTGTAAATAAAAAGAGAACACCGTATTTCCTTGAATTGGCGCCGAGTATATAGTATGTGCCTGCCTAGAATTATTGCCGGGACAAACTCGTTTCCCAAAATAATTAGCACATGCTTAGCATTACCGCCGGCTCAGGATTAACGCCGGGTCAAACTTGTTTCGGAAAATATTATTTTTATTAGCGCATGTCTAGAATTTCGTCTGGGTCAAACTAGTTTCGCCAAACAATTAGCATATGCCTAGAATTTCCGCCGGGTCAAACTCGTCACGTCACGAGTGACACTTCACCTGTCATCATTTTCAAAATGGAGGAGGCTGATTTCAATCATTTGAAATCGCATAAAGGGAAGAAGATTAAGAGCTAATAACGTTTCTTAATTAAATGTGCTTTTCATGATGGTATCCTTACATCACACTCAAATTTATAAGCGCAGGCCTAAATTTACCGCATGCCTTTGGTAAACGTCGGAGTAAGAAGAGTTTTTAAAATAATTAGCACCCTGGCGGTAATTCAAGGAAATACAGTACAATGGTTTGCAAATCCCTTTCAACTTATATTCAATTGAATAGACTGCAAAGACACTGGAAAACGTTATTTTTTTGCAAATGTTCGCTCATTTGGAATTTGATGCCTGCAACATGTTTCAAAAAAGGAGGGCACATCCGTTCCAGTTGTTCTGTCAACCCTTGGTACTTCTCAAGTTCCTCAAGTTCCTCTACCAGAAACTTGGGAGTTTGAGGGTTCTGTGGAGTATCTTGGCTGTTCCTAGGACTGCGCTCTTCTGGTCTGAGGCTTTAAAGGTTCTTTCCTGGGATCCGTTGGAGCCTCTCTCCCAGTTTTGGGGGTTACCGTTCCGAGCGCCCCCCACTACCATGGGGACCACGCTAGCCTTGACCTTCCACATCCGTTCCAGTTGCTCTGGCAACCCTTGGTACTTCTCAAGTTTCTCATGTTCCTTCTTCCTGATGTTGGCGTCAGCTGGGATAGCCACATCTGTCACCACCAGCCTTTTCTGCTCTCTGTCCACCATATATATATATATATATATATATATATAAGTGAAATGCCCCAAGAATCCCATTTAGTGATTGGCTGTGTGATGAAGTCTGTCAGAGGGCGGCTGGTGTCAATGAGCAGATTAGAGAGCGAGCAGAAAGCGAAGTAGAGGCAGTGATGGATGGCCACACGGACATTTAATGGTGTAACATGCACACTGATGGACAGATGGACAGGAACACGCAGAGAATGGATGTCCAGGAAGTAATAACCAGGGCCTGTTGGAATTGAAGAATGTGTGTAATATCCCGTTATTGTTGAAGTGCGTGCCTTGTCGGCCATTGTGATTCGTCAAAAAGGCTTTAAGGGGATTAGTGTGGCATTAGGAGCAGCCATCACTGGAGACACAGCAGCTGTGTGGTGTTGTCCACCGCATCCTGTCGCCTCCTCGCAAATTGATTGACATGACAGAAACAGAACAGAAATGACAACTTGCACTGTTCTTTTATCAACTTCTGCCTTTCTTCGTGTTCCCATTGTTCACACGACTACACCATCCATCCATCCGTCCATTTCCTACCGCTTGTCCATGGTGCTCACCTTCTGGGACACGCCCTTCCAGTGTTTAGTTCAAGTGCTACTAGCGACTAGGATCAATGTGCACTGATGAGGATGAGTGGGCTGCCGGAAGGGTGACGGCCTTCTCACTCTGTCGCTCCGTGTGTGTGTGTGTGTGTGTGTGTGTCATTTACACTGCAAGTAACATGGTCATGTCTGTCCAATTATGTTTTGTTTTTTGGACACTCAGTTCCTGTTTTTGCACTTCCAGGTTTGTTTTGTTACCTCAGCATCTCATTAGTTTTCACCTGTCTCCCGTTTTGCACTCGCACACCTGTTTCACTGATCATGTCACTACTATTAAAGCTGTCTGTTTCTGTTCTTCGTGCTGGCAACATCACCTCCTTCACACCCTCCAACACCTGTCACGCACCTTGTAATCCATGCCAATGATCCATGTCCCGTTCTCGTTCCGTTCCAAAGTAAGTTTTCTCGTTATTAATGCCACTGTGCAAGTTTTTGTTTGATGTTCATAGTTTTGCCTTAGTGCGAGTTTTGTTTACACAACCAAGTTTTTGTGCGCATTTTGTTCGTTCCTGTCTTTAGTTATAGTGTTAAAATAGAAGATGTCTTTACATTCACGCCGTTTCCACTCCATTCGCTTGGCACCTCGGGAAAACAATCCACGTCCTAGTCCAAGTCGTGACAAACATGTGATTTTTATCAGACTTCTGGGTAATATTAGCACATGTGGGCCCGATATGGCCTCCACGTCGCTTGTGCAATAAATTGAAAACAAAGGAAGTTGAGGAAGGGGAAGTCACTCCTGCTACAAAAGCAAATATAAACAAATCACAACCACCATATTGAACATAGTGAAGAAAAACTGTGGCCATCAGTCTTTATTAACTGTCAAGGCAAAGCTTTCGGTAATGTGAAAATATGTTAAACATTATCATTGATGTAAAACAAAACTTCAAAGGTAAATTAAGAAGGCTTGTAAGAGATTTCCAGCAAATGTGCATCTGTGTCTGTGTGTGTGTGTGTGTGTGTGTGTGTGTGTGTGTGTGTGTGTGTGCAATGCGTGTGTGCAATGCGTGTGTGCGTGTGTGTGTGCCGAGCATTGTTGTACTATATTTTGTGTGCCTGTGTGTGTGTTGAGCATTGTTGAACTATATTGTGTGTGCCTGTGTGTGTGTGTGCCGAGCATTGTTGAACTATATTGTGTGTGCCTGTGTGTGTGTGTGCCGAGCATTGTTGAACTATATTGTGTGTGCCTGTGTGTGTGTGTGCCGAGCATTGTTGAACTATATTGTGTGTGCCTGTGTGTGTGTGTGCCGAGCATTGTTGAACTATATTGTGTGTGCCTGTGTGTGTGTGTGCCGAGCATTGTTGAACTATATTGTGTGTGCCTGTGTGTGTGTGTGCCGAGCATTGTTGAACTATATTGTGTGTGCCTGTGTGTGTGTGTGCCGAGCATTGTTGAACTATATTGTGTGTGCCTGTGTGTGTGTGTGCCGAGCATTGTTGAACTATATTGTGTGTGCCTGTGTGTGTGTGTGCCGAGCATTGTTGAACTATATTG
The DNA here is from genome assembly GCF_033978795.1 of Nerophis ophidion. Classification (NCBI taxonomy): domain Eukaryota; kingdom Metazoa; phylum Chordata; class Actinopteri; order Syngnathiformes; family Syngnathidae; genus Nerophis; species Nerophis ophidion. Next base: position 44,878,567 of record NC_084628.1, read on the forward strand.
TGTGTGCCTGTGTGTGTGTGTGCCGAGCATTGTTGTACTATATTTTGTGTGCCTGTGTGTGTGTGTGTGTGTCGAGCATTGTTGAACTATATTGTGTGTGCCTGTGTGTGTGTGTGCCGAGCATTGTTGTACTATATTGTGTGTGCCTGTGTGTGCGTGCGTTTGTGTGTGTGTGTATGTACATGTGTGTGTGTGTGTATGTGTGCCGAGCATTGTTGTACTACATTTTGTGTGCCTGTGTGTGTGTATATATATATACTGTACATGTAAATGAACGTCATTAAAAAAACAAAAACAACAGCAGACACCAAAGCACATCACTTAATTTCCTTTTGATCAGCCCCTAAATCGTTCAGCAGCTATAAAATTATCATTTAGGTTTAACAGTTTAACATTTACATTTACATTTAACATCCATCCATCCATCCATTTTCTACCGCTTATTCCCTTTCGGGGTCGCGGGGGGCGCTGGCGCCTATCTCAGCTACATTTAGAAAAAAAAAAAATTGAGAAAAGTTGGCTATATATTTGAAATACATTGGCAATAAATATGTCCCTGGACACATGAGGACTTTGAATATGACCAATGTATGATCCTGTAACTACTTGGTATCGGATTGATACCTAAATGTGTGGTATCATCCAAAACTAATGTCAAGTATCAAAGAAGAGAAGAATAAGTGATTATTACATTTTAACAGAAGTGTAGATAGACCATGTTAATTAGATTAGATTAGATTAGATAGATAGTACTTTACAGAAAGCACCGCGACACCTACCCTTTACATCAGTATTTCTTAACCATATTATTATTAGTTTATTAGGTATTATATTTTATTGTATGATCCTGTAACTATTTGGTATCACATCCATACCTAAATGTGTGGTATCATCCAAAACTAATGTCAAGTATCAAAGAAGAGAAGAATAAGTGATTATTACATTTGAACAGAAGTGTAGATAGAACATGTTAAAAGAGAAAAATAAGCAGAAATCAACATTAAATAAGTGGATTAATATTCCATTTTTACAGCTTGTCCTTTCGACAAAATAGGTGTATAAATGACACAATATGTTACTGCAGACTATTTAGGAGTCTTTGTTTGTTTACTTACTACTAAAAGACAAGTTGTCTAGTATGTTCAACAAATTATTGAAGGACTAAATGACAATAATAAACATATGTTTCATCTACATTAAGATGTTTTGTTCAAATAAAGCTAATAATGACATTTTTTGTGGTCCAATTCCGTTAGAAAAGTATCAAAAAGTACTGAAAAGTATCTGAATAGTTTTGGTACTGGTACCGGTACCAACATATTGGTATCGTGACAACACTAGTAACTAGTACATCATGTAAAATAACAGATTCCAACCATTGAAATACTTTGTATAGTTCAAGACTTAAGGTCAACTTCCATCTTGAAGATCTAAAAAAAATTGCGGGGAATGTCCGGGGGGCCAGATTGAAAATCTTAACAGGTGTCCATTGGTCCAAGTGTGACATAATGTGAGCAGTAGAGATGTGTTGATCTTCTCAGCATCCAAACACTCTTTTCAGTGGAAATACTTCATGTTTCATGTTGGTGGAAACTCACACTGAAGTTTTCTGCTCACGGCCCCGACTGATGCTTGGCTCTGGCTCTGGCTCTGTCTCTGGCTCTGGCCAGACGAGGAGGACACGCCCTCAGGGAAGAATGAAGAACAGACAAGAGTTTGGGACACCGTCTCTGCGCTTTTGTCACATCGGTCACCACGCTCAAAGGGTTTTTTGTTTTTTTTTCAAGGTTTTGCCACAAAAAGAACAAACAAACAAGATGATAAGAGGCTGTCAGGTGAGGCGAGGGTAGCGTTGGAAGGAGTCATTCACGGAGGTGTTGATTAAAAGATGATTGGGGGTCAATGCGTGATTATGAGCGTGGACGTGCAGAAGGGGAGGAGCCATGCAGGAGTCATCCTTTGGAGGAGTCCTGCATCCTGAGAGAGACGCCAAGCAAGATGTTCAAATGGCTTGCACAGATTGCTTTGATTAATATTAATAAGAGGAGCTCCCTGCATCTCTTGCTCTGTCTGCCGTCTTTATTCTTCTCACTTTCGCTCTTCCTCGTCTGAGTGGAATTCTTCTATTCCAGTTGTTTCCGCAAACATAAAACGTGCGAGCAAACTAGACATCCCATGCGATTCAAACAAAGACCACTTGTCTATTGTCCAATGCCAGTAGACCAGGGGTCAGCAACCCAAAAATGTTGAAAGAGCCCTCCATCCATCCATCCATCCATCCATCATATTCTTCTGGTTATCCAAGGTTGTGTCGCGGGGGCAGCAGCCTAAGCAGGGAAGCCCAGACTTCCCTCTCCACAGCCACTTTGTCCAACTCCTCCCGGGGGATCCCGAGGCGTTCCCAGGCCAGCCGGGAGACATAGTCTTCCCAACGTGTCCTGGGTCTTCCCCGTGGCCTCCTACCGGTTGGACGTGCCTGAAACACCTCCCTTTAAAAAAAGAGAGTTCATCTTTCTGTCAACACAATTCACGGGATTTTTGGCCACACAAACCAGAGAGCATCCTGCCTGAGCGCTACACTCCATGCTGCCACCTCGTCACTAGCAAACACACTTGTTGTCTGCCACGCTGTCGTCCAGCCACACGGACGCAATTGTGCCCTGAAAATCAAAAGACATTAGCCAAATAGAGCTGATCAATAACTGCACCCTGTGCGCACGCACACACACACACACACACACACACACACACACACATGCCTCTGGCTCGTAACACTGCCACTCCCAGCCAATGAAATGCTGGGAGAACTCCTGACATTTCCTCCGCAGCAAAGTGTCTTCTCGCGCTGTCGCTAGGCAGACTAGACTCTGCGGGGGGGGGGGATAAATGGAGTGTTATTTTGCAGGTGTCACACACACATACACACACACACACACACACACACACACACACACACACACACACGTAGCTGCAATCTGATGCAGATACCCCGAGGTATGACTGGCAACCTTTAGTTCCCCACAGGAGGTGGCGCTCTGGTGTCATTCAGGTCTGAGTAAAGAGGCCCTTCATGCATGAAGGTGTCCACAGGTAACGACCCTGACCGCACTCCTCCGTGTTCATCGACATGCATGTCAGCATCGGCCTCTCACACGTGAACAGAAAGGGAAAGAAGCGTTACGAAAGGCAGTGATTATCCAACGTACACTATATTGACAAAAGTATTTGTCCACCTGCCTTGACTCACATATGAAGTTTAAGTGCCATCCCATTCCTAACCCATAGGCTTCAATATGACCTTTTGCAGCTATTACAGCTTCAACTTTTCTGGGAAGGCTGTCCACAAGGTTGCAGAGTGTGTTTATAGCAATTTTCCACCATTGGTGAGGTCACACACGAGAAGGCCTGGCTCTCAGTCTCCGTTCTAATTCATCCCAAAGGGTTTAGGTCAGGACTCTGTGCAGGCCAGTCAAGTGCATCCACACCAGACTCAGTCATCATGGACCTTGCTTTGTGCGTTGGTGCACAGTCATGTTGGAAGAGGAAGGGGCCCGCTCTAAACTGTTCCCACAAGTTTGGGAGCATGGAATTGTCCAAAATGTTTTGGTATCCTGGAGCATTAAAAAGTCCTTTCACTGGAATTAACTCCTGAAAAACAAGTCCACACCATAATTCCTCCACTGACCCCTCTCTGTCAGTTTACCTGGCCTACCACTTGCTGGCTGAGTTGCTGTTGTTCCCAAATTCTTCACTTTTCTTATAATAAAGTTGACTTTGGAATATTTAGGAGCGAGGACATTTCAGGACTGGATTTGTTGCACAGGTGGCATCCTATCACAGTTCCACGCTGGAAACATTCTTTCACAAATGTTTGTAGAAGCAGTCTCCATGCCTAAGTGCTTGATTTGATACACAAATGTCACACTTGGCACAATGCCGTCCGAAATATAGCATCCTCCTGGCAACCTCCAAACCCATCAGATTGCCAGATGGAAAAGTGTGATTCATCAGTCTAGAGAAGGTGTCTCCACTGCTCTAGAGTCCAGTGCTGATGTCCTTTACACCACTGCGTCCCATGCTTTGCATTGGACTTGCTGATGTATGACTTAGATGCAGCTGCTCGGCCATGGAAACCCATTCCATGAAGCTCTCTGCGTACTGTACGTGGGCTAATTGGAAGTTTGGAGCTGTGTAGCAAGTGACTGTGCAGAAAGTCTTTGCACTATGCTGACCTCTCTGTCAGTTTACCTGGCCTACCACTTGCTGGCTGAGTTGCTGTTGTTCCCAAACTCTTCACTTGTCTTAAAATAAAGTTGACTTTGGAATATTTAGGAGCGAGGACATTTCAGGACTGGATTTGTTGCACAGGTGGCATCCTGTGACAGTTCCATGCTGGAAATCACTGAGAGCGGCCCATTCTGTCAAAAATGTTTGTAGAAACAGTCTCCATGCCTAAGTGCTGGATTTGATACACCTGTGATTAGGACACCTGGTTCTCATTATTTGGATGGCTGGACAAATACTTTTGGCAACATAGTGTATTGAGATTAAATTGCATCCCCACACCAGCATCTGCATCACTCTGACCATAGGGCTGGCGACTACCAGGCGGATATAATGAAGAGCTGCAGATAGTTCTGTCCATGCAAGAAGAGCATGATGGGGATTACAATCATCCTGCAGCATTTTATTTTGGGAAATGATGTCAAATATTGACACTTGTCTCAACTGCAGGAGGATGAATAAAGATTGAGCAGACATCCATCCATCATCCACGCATGCTGCCTCTCAGCTGTTGGATGCTGATTGTGATGATGTACACTGGATTGTTTTGTAGGTGCAGGTCTGCTGCATCTACATTTCAGCTTTTCCTCTTCTCTGAACTTTAATTGCTCATTTCTGCCCCCACAGTTGCAGATAAATGTTGCAAGAAACCCAGGCGGACTGTCAATGAGTTCCGATGATCACAAGCATGCTAGAAACTCTCCATCACTTTTGGGACGCTGGTCAACCTCGGATTGCTTCTAAGCAAATGTTTTTTTAAAGGCCTACTGAAATGATTTTCTTAAACGGGGATAGCAGGTCCATTCTATTTCGCAATATTGCCATATTTTTGCTGAAAGGATTTAGTAGAGAACATCCACGATAAAGTTGGCAACTTTTGGTGGCTAATAAAAAAGCCTTGCCTTTACCGGAAGTAGCAGACGATGTGCGCGTGACATCACGGGTTGTGGAGCTCCTCACATCTGAACATTGTTTACAATCATGGCCACCAGCAGCAAGAGCGATTCGGACCGCGAAAGCAACGATTTCCCCATTAATTTGAGCGAGGGTGAAAGATTCGTGGATGAGGAAAGTGAGAGTGAAGGACTAGAAGAAAAAAAAGAAAGACAAGGGCAGTGGGAGCGATTCAGATGTTATCAGACAAATTTTACTAGGATAATTCTGAAAAATCCCTTATCTGCTTATTGTGTTACTAGTGTTTTAGTGAGATTATATGGTCGTACCTGTACAACCTGAAGGTCGGCCCCGCACCTTTCTTCAGCACCAGTCGACGGGTGGTAGCGATGCCCATCTCTGCCCTTCGCAAGGGACCCTCTTTGAAACACGATCTTTCAAAATGATCGCTGCATAATACACTGTACTTTTTGCTTGTGGTTCAATCCAACCGTGTTCGCTTGACCGCTCTGTTCCATAGTAAAGCTTCACCGTCATCTTTCGGGAATGTAAACAATGAAACACCGGCTGTGTTTGCGTTGCTAAAGGCGGCCGCAATACACCGCTTTCCACTTACATCTTTCTTCTTTGACGTCTCCATTGTTCCTTGAACAAATTGCAAAAGATTCAGCAACACAGTTGTCCGGAATATTGTGGAATTATGCGATGAAAAGAGACGACTTATAGCTGGAAACGGTGGTGGAACAAAATGTCCTCTACAATGCGTGACATCACGCGCACGCATCATCCTTCTGCGACGTTTTCAACAGGAAACTTTGCAGGTAATTTAAAATTGCAATTTAGTAAACTAAAGCGGCCGTATTGTCATGTGTTGCAATGTTAATATTTCATCATTGATATATAAACTATCAGACTGTGTGGTCGCTAGTAGTGGCTTTCAGTAGGCCTCTAAAACTTTTGTACGAGTATGGATTTACATGGAGGAAATATGTGTAGAAATACTAAATCTAAACCAATCAACCAACTCGGGTAGTACAGTATACCGGTGCCAGTATAGTGTCGCGGTACTAATGAATCAAAAACAGTACTATACTCTGTTTGAAAAATACCGCTTCGCCATATTTTTTTACCGGCATTACGACGCGTTGTGTCATCGCTGGTTTTACCAGCAGAGGAGCATGTTCGGCAGCGCACGCACACAGAGTACTTACAAGCAGACACAGTGTGTAGACAGAAAAGGGAGAATGGACGCATTTTGGTGTAAAAAGTCAAGATAAAGGTGAAGTTATAACACTGAAACACCCTCAGGAAGAGCTGCTTTAAGACATGGTTAGCTAGTTAGCAGTGTTTTGGCTAATTCTAAATCACTAATCCTCACCTCCATGGTGACAAATAAAGTGAGTTTCTTACAAGTATCATTATCACTGCAGGATGAGGACTAGCTAAACATGCTTGACTACACACCGAGGATACACTAGCTCACCGCCGTCATGGGTGGATCTACACCTGACATCCACTGTAATGATACCAAGTACAATAGCGTATCTCGTCGATACTACTATGACTACATTGATATTTTTTATCATCACAAAATGTTTTTTCTTTTTTTCTTAAAATTCATATTATGTTTATAAAGTCAGTAAATATGTCCCTGGACACATGAGGACTTTGAATATGACCAATGTATGATCCTGTAACTACTTGGTATCACATCCATACCTAAATGTGTGGTATCATCCAAAACTAATGTCAAGTATCAAAGAAGAGAAGAATAAGTGATTATTACATTTGAACAGAAGTGTAGATAGAACATGTTAAAAGAGAAAGCAAGCAGATATTAACAGTAAATGAACAAGTAGATTAATAATCCCTTTTTACAGTTTGTCCTTTATAATGTGTGTTATGCCCGTTTGATTGTGGACTATTACTGCCACCTTGTGGCCATGAGAAATGCTGCGCGTCATTAGTTTGGCACTTCCGGTTTAGTTTAGGCACTTCCGGTTTACGAGGTTAGTTCAGGTGACAAACAATGAGAAGTAGACGAGTTGTGTTAACTTTTACAAGCTTTGGAAAAGATAAGTCTGTAAGTAAACTGTTTAACTTGTTTATGTAACTCAATACTAAAGTGGAAAGTGGCTAAATTTGATAGTAAGATGTGTATTGAAAAACGATTTTTGTGCACTATTTTAATGAATGTTTGAGGATTCAAAATGGCGGCCGTTCGCATATTTCCACCATGGAAATAGTTTCAACACTCAGAAGTATTTCTTTGGTAATAATGCTGGATATTTGTGTAAAGCTAATGTTTACATATTGTGTCTTACATTTCAGTTTGTTAATTGAATCATACAGCTTATACATTGTCATTGTGTGTATTTCAGTTTTACAAGAATAATAATGCTAAAAATCAAAGTCCAGTGCAAGACAAAGCAAGATCAACAACAATAAAAAGCCTAAATGGATTCATCTGCTTTGGAACTTTATAAAAACGTCCTGGATTGGTTGTTAGCTGTCTGCCAAGCTTTATAACCTCAACACATCCAGTGAGGGCAGAACAATGTGTATAAAATAATAGGTGTATAAATGACACAATATGTTACTGCAGACTAATTAGGAGTCTTTGTTTGTTTACTTACTACTAAAAGACAAGTTGTCTAGTATGTTCATGTCGTGTGTTTTTTTGTTATGTTCTGTTAGTTTAACTCCATCAGTTCCTGTTTTTTGTGCACTCGTTTGTTTTGGTTGCCATGGTTGCGTATGATTTTCACCTGCCGCTGGTGTTGAGACGCTCACCTGGCTGTAATCAAGAGACTATTTAAAGTGCCTCTGCCAGTCAGTCGGCCTGGCGCCATTGCCGGTTGCAGGTCTGATTCCATAGTTATGCTAGTTGCTCCTTGCCATAGTTTGGTTAGTTGTTTCATGCCACAGTTTCATGTGTGTTTGTTTCTTGCTATGCCATAGCTTATGCTAGCAGCTTACTTTAGCTCCATAGGTGATCAGTATTTTGCGTTTTTTTGTAGCTTTTTGAGAGAAGACAATTAAACATGTTCCTACCTGCCAGCCTTGTCCGGAATAGTCCGTTTGCATCCTGGGAGAACAAACCTCGCAGTCAGCTGCGTAAACCATGTCCTGATAGTTCACTATTTTATTTAAGGACAAAATAGTCATTCCTTTGCAATAATAAACATATGTTTAATGTATCTTAAAATTTTTTGTTAAAATAAAGCCAATAATGCAATTTGTACATGTTATGTAGACCACAAGGAAGTTTTTTCATTTAGAAAAAAATAAATAAAAATGACTCCTTTAATGCGCCTTATAATCCAGTGCACCGTATGGTCCGGAAAATAGGGTACTTCTGCTCGGCCTGCGATCAAAAGTCTGCTTTGACATTTTGCCCCATTTGCGATTGAGTTGGACAACCCTTCTGTAAATAGCACTTGAACTCCTGTTGTGGTAAAGTGTGGGGCTGAGGCCACCATGAGGTCAACCCTAGGACCACGTCTGTATTTTAAGTCAAAGCTTGTTACTTATTCCCATTATCAAAAACATCTTCCCATCTTTATGCCAACAGGGTCGGTGTTCTCGGGACAACTGCAAGTACCTGCACCCCCCTCCACACCTGAAGACCCAGCTGGAGATCAACGGAAGGAACAACCTCATCCAGCAGAAGAACATGGCCATGCTGGCCCAACAGATGCAGATCGCAAACTCCATGATGCCTGGCACCCAGCTGCAGCCTGTGGTAAGATGACCCATGTCAATGCACAGGGCTGTACCGTATACCAGGGGCGTCGCCAGACATATTTCACTGGGGCACGTGCCCCACTGTTAATCTGCAGTGCCCCAGTAAAAATTTAACCAATAAAAAAAAAACGCTTCAGAGTTTTAAGTCTACATAACATAGACAACAGCGCACATACTATTTAGTATGGTAATTGATTGCTACTGTATTCACTCCATTAACAATGAGCATATGGCTAATTAATATGGTAATTTATTCACGTGTGGATCGAGACTTCGGTTGAGAGAGAGAGAGAGAGAGGATGAGAATCACTGCTGAGGTAGGTAACGTTAGCCAACAACAATTTGTTAATTACATTATTTTGATTTTGATTTGAGTCTAACTGTAACTCCTAGATGGATTTAAGAAAGTTATTGGCCCGCAGCAGAGAAGAAGCAGCAGGAATGAGAGATGTAAGTGAAGTCCTAGCTAGCTAGGCAACATCATTGTCTTAAGTTGATGCTAAGTTAGCTAACGTTCTTCCTTGTATCAAGACAAACATATTCATTTGCTGTACGAGCTGTCGGGGGAATTTCCAATCAACATGAAACATAATGTTGGTTATTGTCTGCTGGTTCTGCATCAATGATGATTTGGAGTCAGCATGTGTGAGTTGAGTGCTTCTCACATGGTTTATCTTCAGGAAGAAAAACATTTTTCCATATCATCAAGTCGTGAGCCAAATTTTTAAATCATTCAAGTTTATTTCACAGAAAAATAGCACAGTAGACTTGTCTTGTTAATCGGTGTGACTTTGACTAAAATAATCTTGTTTTGTCACCAGAAAAATGAAGGCAATAATGCCCTTTTTTGTGGTCCCTTTTGTTTAGAAAAAGTACAGATAAGTATCGAAATATTTTTAGTACCCGTACCAAAATATTGTTAATATTGTACATGCATTGCTGGAGTTTGAAAACTCCAGTTAGCGACTACAGTGCCGTGCTTTCTTCCACTTCCATGTCCTGCTAATGGCCAGCTCTCCCCAACTCTTTTGGGACTCAGTGTTCTCATTAAAAGTTTGCAGTTCTTTCCCATTACCGTTTGATATTTTTGGCTCCAGACAGCCCTTTTTAATTACACCCCACCTGGACACACCCACAATCGATCCCGGCGTGCACATGCATGCTGTAAATCACACCTGGACTGGCTTTGGTGATGACATGGCGGGTGATGAAGGGTCCATGAGACCATGAGAACTGTCAGGCTGTCTGAGCGCAGACTACATCCCTCTAACACTATTTCAAACAGGTTGTGCACACACACACACACACACACACACACACACACACACACACTTAGCACAAGGCTTATCAGCCACTCGGTGTGGAGAGCCCCTTGGAGAGGAACGGAGCAAAGCACGGGAAGGTTTAAAGAGGCCACAGATCTCAGTGGGACTGCAAAGCCTCTCCTTCCTGTTTGTGTTACGGGGAGACAGAAGGTGGCGAGGCGGAGAAGGACAGGGCGGAAGAGGAGAAAGAAGGAGGGAGATAAATGGGAAGGCAGGTAAAGTGAAAGGGATTGAATGACAAGGTTGAGGAGAGGCAGCGGCACTACAAAGTCAAGTCAAGGCTTACCTGTGTTGTTTACAAAAGGTCTCCAGCAGTCATGGTGTGTGTTGCAGTGACCATCGATGCAAGACGTATTGTAGCAGGGATGACTCGGGTTTATTATTTCAATAACCAAGTTGTCTTGCCAGTCGGTCGCGCCAATTTCTAGCGCGACCTCTCTTCTTGCTCGCCGCGGCGTGCCTTTCGGTGGCCGGTGGCTGCGTCTTCCGCAGGGGCTCATCGCTGTCCTGGTCGCTCACGTCGTCTTCGTTGTCCGGTGGTTCCTCTCTTACTTCTGCCGCGATTGTTCCTCCTTCTCTCCTTTTATGCTGCAGCAGAAGATGTGGAGATTGAGAGCAGGTGTGTCGTTTACGCACCTGGCTCGGATTGCTGCAGTGTCGCTCCGAGTGTGCCCCACCTCTCCTCTCCGCTGCATGCTCCGCCTCCTGGCCGCCATCTTGGGTAGGACCGCTGTCTGTCCTATCCTCCGTCTCTCCACACACACATTCAAGCTTCCGGGGTTGGACGACATGGTCTCACAAGATGTAGTTTTTATTTAGATATCCTTCTTGAAAATGGCCTTGCAAATATATGTGTTGTCTTGTCTGATCATAAAAGATGCAGACGAGACGTGTTGGCTGACTTCTTCAAGTTTACTCCACAGCGTGCTCATCCAAAACATACCGTGCATGCTCTTCACTACTGTGGCATGCCGGGTAATGGAGTTCTTAGGTTACCTAGCTCATAACATCACAATATATATCTGCCTTAGGCCAGCTAGAAGGTCTTACTGACAACAACTCCTGATCTGATTGGCTATGGGAACTGTCTATCAACTGTATGTGGCCGTTCACTTACAGTGCACACACATTTTTGATTCTGAAGGCAGATTTGGTACAGCATGGCAACATAAGCTAGCTGAATTCTGATTGGATAAAAACTGTATAACTAAAAACAACAGCACTCGCTAACTCAGGTACTCGCTCGCGCTGTTACTTACTCATTATCTATCTCAATAGTTGTCTTACTCAACCCCTTATCTATTCACTCATTTACTTATTGTCTCATTCACTGGTTCATTTAGTTACTTACTCTTTCCTGCATGAATTCATTCATTCTGAATCACTCGTTTGATCGATCCCTCCCTCTCTCAATTCCATACCGTAGTCACTCACTTACCAACTCACTCACTTACTCCATGGCTCTCTCGTTTTCTTATTGACTCAATCATTCATCTATTCGCCCATACTCTGCTCAATTATCAAACTTACTTGTTCACTAATTTGTCACAAAGTTTTCTTAATTAACATTTTCACCCTCATACATTCACCTGCTTATTCTGACACACACTCATGATTTGCTGTTTGCCTGACACACTCAATTCCATGTAACGGTAGTAGTTTATTAATTTGTTGGTTTAATTAGATATTCATTTACATTGTTACTAACTTAAAGATGCATCACTCGGGGGCTCACACATGTTGTCACTTGCTCACCCAGTCATTCACGAAAACTTGTTGACGGAATCACTCTCTCACTGGTTCATTCACTAACGCAGTCACTAATTCACTGACACCTGCGTTAACTTCTCTATTTAGTTACTAGCACCTCATGTATTCATTTACCTACTATTCACTTAGATCGGGGGTCGGCAACCCGCGACTATTTAGCCCCGCCATAGTGGCTCCCTGGAGCATTTTCAAAATTGTGTAAAAATGGAAAAATATGGAGGAAAACATTTTTTTTTTTGTTTTAATATGGTTTCTGTAGGAGGGCTGTCATGACACAAGGCGTCCTAATTATTAGAAATCCCACACATTGTATTAAACATGCTTAACTGATTACAGTATTTGACGAGCGTCAATTTTGTGTCTGGTTAAAACACTTGACATTTATTAAACAGACAAGAAGCAAGGACCCATGCAGAGACAGAGTTCAATTTAGCTCATGAGGAGAACGCATGGCGCTGCACACCTAGTCACAGTCTCGCCCTACGCTCTAAGGTTCATCTCCTGTGTCCCTTTATTTATTCAGGAGTTCCACAGTCAACATCAGTGAGGCCGCCTCTTAAAGGAGTGGCCACATATTTTTTGTAAAGCAGGTCCAGGACGCACAATACGTTACGGAATGTACTTGGGCCTTGTGATTGCCTTGTTTCTGCTTTGTCTACATGCTGTCATCTTATCTTTGTAGAGGTCCTTGAAGTCCTTGGCTGTTTAGCAGGCTAAAACATAGATAACATCTGCAACTGAGGCCACCCCTCAGACAATAAGTTTTTGTCCTTGCACAGATACAAAAGTCTAACTTGAGCACAATAGATAATAACTATAGCAACAGACTTTAAGCATACTAAAGTTGTGTGATAATATATATATATATATATATGTACATGATTATTCTAACATTTTGTCCTACTAATTTTGGCGGACGCAATTTGTTTACATGTACAACTTTCTCCTACGCTGCCACAAAAAGACAGTGTTTTATGCCACTCCTTTTTGTCTCATTTTGTCCACCAAACTTTTTATGCTGTGCATGAATGCACAAAAGTGAGCTTTGTCGATGTTATTGACTTTTCTATTAGAATCCATCAAAAAAAAGACAGACTGCCATTTCCTTTAGCTTGGACACAAACATCTATAATTTTGACCTTTCTAAAACAGTATCTACCAGGGGTTATCTCACCCTCTAAGAAGCCTCCATTTTGCCAATGTTTTCCAATCTTGTAAAAATGTATAGAATAAATATTACATTTTTACATCAAGTGTTGCTTTCATTCTAAAACTAATATAAGGCTTTTAATCTTTTGCAGCTCCGGACATATTTATTTATTTATTTATTTTGTATTTTTGGTCCAATGTGGCTCTTTCAACATTTTGGTTTGCCGACCCCTGACTCAGATACTAATACACAAAAATAGACTCTTAATAGCAAAATGATTTGTTACACAAGTGTTGTAAAGTGCAGTCCGATGTTTCATAATTTAGAAGAAACAAAAAGGTTAGTGTTTGCCTGCAAAATGTCAAAAATGGTGTATGCTGCAGATAAACATATTTGATCCAGAAGTGAGTGCTGTAAATCTGCTGTTTGTATCAAATATGTTACACATCAATGCTGCTGAGAAAAGGCAGCACGGCGTGTGACTGTAATGCATCTCACGTAACAGCATGTGACTGTAATGCATCTCACGTAACAGCATGTGACTGTAATGCATCTCACGTAACAGCATGTGACTGTAATGCATCTCACGTAACAGCATGTGACTGTAATGCATCTCACGTAACAGCATGTGACTGTAATGCATCTCACGTAACAGCATGTGACTGTAATGCATCTCACGTAACATCATGTGACTGTGATGCATTTCATGTAACAGCATGTGACTGTAATGCATCTCATGTAACAGCATGTGACTGTAATGCATTTCATGTAACAGCATGTGACTGTGATGCATTTCACGTAACATCATGTGACTGTGATGCATTTCACGTAACAGCATGTGACTGTAATGCATCTCACGTAACAGCATGTGACTGTAATGCATCTCACGTAACAGCATGAAAGACAATTTCAAGCAAAACTTGGTTGCAAGATAATATTCCGGTCGTGGCTGCAAGCGGAGTTTTTCAACAATTTACGGATGACATCATTACCCTGCTCATCACTGCATTCCAATGACATCACGTCTGCTCCGTCCACACCTTCAGCTGCAACTCCAGTCCTGAAGCACCTTGAGGGGCGTAAATCCACTTTTTTCAAGTGCATCTCGGGATAAAAATGTAATTTTACAACACTGGAAATACTGCAACATGTCATCATGCAATTCTTCTCCACTTAAGTTAATAAGTGGAAGGAGTTTTAATTTGTATATTTTTTACTGCATCTGCTGGGCTACTACTTATTGGGCCTGATCTACTAAAGGTTTGCGTGTACTAAAACACGTGCAAACTTCATAGCACATGCAAAGCTGATCCTACAGGTTTCCTAAATGAGCAAAATAAGGAGCGCAATCAGGAAGGAAAAGATGCAAATGTATTTGTTCAGCATGTGCAATGTGATTTATCAATGCTGAAATTGTTCTGCAAATGCTACTCTGAGTCTTCATTTGGCACGTTTAAAAGTTAGGTGCAAACTGACACAGTTAGGCTGTGATTGTGCTGGATGTAGAATTATTTGTGGCCAGCTACCCAAATGATGAGAATCAGGTGTCCTAATCACAGGTGTATCAAATCAAGCACTTAGGCATGGAGACTGTTTCTACAAACATTTGTGAAATAATGGGCCGCTCTCAGTGATTTCCAGCTTGGAACTGTCATAGGATGCCACCTGTGCAACAAATCCAGACCTATATATTCCAAAGTCAACCACCTGCTTTATTATAAGAAAATGGAAGCGTTTGGGAATAACAGCAACTCAGCCATTAAGTGGTAGGCCAGGTAAACTGACAGTGTGGGGTTGTTTTTCAGGAGTTGGGCTTGGCCCCTTAGTTCCGGTGAAAATAACTTTGAATGCTCCAGGACATCAAAACATTTTTGGACAATTCCCTGCTCCCAACCTTGTAGAACAGTTTGGAGCAGGCCCCTTCCTCTTCCAACATGACTGTGCACCAGTGCACAAAGCAAGGTCCATAAAGACATGAATGACAGAGTCTGATGTGGATGAACTTGACTGGCCTGCACAGAGTCCTGATCTGAACCCGATAGAACAACTTTGGGATGAATTAGAACAGAGACTGAGCGCCAGGCCTTCCCCACCAACATCAGTTTTTGCGCTTTTGGAAGAATGGTGGAAAATTGCTATAAACACACATTACACAACCTTGTGGACAGCCTTCCCAGAAGAGTTGAAGCTGTAATAGCTGCAAAAGGTCATATTGAACCCTATGGGTTAGGAATGGGATGGCACTTCAACTTCATATGTGAGTCAAGGCAGGTGGACAAATACTACACACAGGTTGGAGATGATAATGACATGGATGTGGAGGTAAATAAGTGTTTCCATGGACACATAATGTTGGTAGTACATGCACGATCTTCATTTAAAGAGGGTGGTCTGCGCCACTTTTGCACTTCTTATCAATTGTACACGCAGTCTTAGTAGATCACACGCAACACAGCCAGCAATAGCACATGTCATTTTATAGTTTGTTTGAGGCGTGGTGTTAGGATCTTAGTAGCAGGCCCTTTGTGTTCTGTTGGCTGGATCACAAGGGACGGCCATGGGACTGGTCACCGGGGTCTGGGTCAAGATCGTGCAGAGAAAACTGGCAGCGTGTTCTTTATGGCTCTTGGAGAACAGAAAAGCTTCAAAACAATTCCCCTCTTCTTCATACAGCAGCACAATTCCTGGTGGTTGCAACGTATGATATCATGTTGCGACACCACCACCACTATGATACCACATGATATGATACAGTACCATCACCATGATATGATACAGTATGAGTTGATAAAAAGTGTGCTGTTCCCGCAAAGTGAAGCCAATACCTCGATCCCCAGACACCTGAAACAACTTAGACGGGATAAAATCAATTGAGTTCATGTTTCAGAACAGAGATGAACATCACTTAGAGTAAAGCACACAAAAGAAACCATTTCAGTGTGATGTCATTTCAGCCCCGTGTCAGTGTGATGTGATGCCAGCAACAAACAGCTGCTATTGATCTAAAGCAGGTCTCTCAAACACGCGGCCCGCGAGGCGTTATTTTGCGCCGTGCACCTTGATGTGAAAATTTAACGTTGGCGCGGCACTCGAGTTTCATATGAATGGCACTTCAGTGTCATACTTGCATACCCTCGATTTTTACGGGAGACTCCCACATTATTTAGTTCCCCTCCAAGGGGTAATCATTCTCCCGAAGTTTCACCCAAACAACAATATTAAGGGGGCACCAGGGGGCGCTGCCTTTAGCGTCCTCTACAAGCTGTACAAACAGCCTGCCAGCATAGCCACATGTTGTAATTGGTTTCTGTTGATGCAGTAAGCGACTGCAAGGCATACTTGGTCAACAGCCAGACAGGTCACACTGAGGGTGGCCGTATAAACAACTTTAACACTCTGACTAATATGCGCCACACTGTGAACCCACACCAAACAAGAATGACAAACACATTTTGGGAGAACATCCACACTGTAACACAACATAAACACAACAGAACAAATACCCTGAATCCCATGCAGCCCTAACTCTTCCGGGCTACAATATAAGAGTTTGAGACCCCTGATCTAAAGTGACTGCTTGATTGAAAAAAAAAAAAAAGACACAATAATCAATTTAACGTAAGCAGCCCTGATGTTGTGAGTGGTTCATGTGCCGAAGCCAGCTGTGGGGAGTACAACTAGACAGTACACATACATTTTTACTCAGAAGTTATGCAAGTTAAATACACTGCATTGGCAAAAGTATTTGTCCAGCCATCCGAATGATGATAACCAGGTGTCCTAATCACAGGTGTATCAAATCAAGCACTTAGGCATGGAGACTGTTTCTACAAACGTTTGTGAAAGAATGGGCCGCTCTCATTGTGTAATGATTCCAAAACTTGGAGTGTAATAAATGCATCTTCCAAAGCATTATAAGCACAACCCCAAGGGGGCAGCACACATGTCATTAGTACAGGCCTGGGCAATTATTTTGACTCAAGGTGGGGGGACGTTTTTTAGAGAACAACATTATGAGAGACCACCTTAAAAAAATGGAATGGAATTTAAAAATGTTTTACCGAATGAGACCGTTAGGTTCACTGGGGGAAGGAGACGACATAACGGCAGGAATAAGCTCGGCAGGTTTATTGAACTTAATGATGTGTTGGGGTGTGTATGCTACCAAGAGTGTATGGTGCAAAACGATGTGAGGAATTAATCATGTAAATGTGGAGCAAGGCAAGAAGGATGTCCGTAATCAAGCGAGAGGTCGGGGGCTGGAGAGAGGCGTCGAGGTACGTGTCCAAGCGGGGGTCAAGGATCCAGGGAAACAGTCCAAAAATCCGGAGGGAAGTCCAATGAAGCGAGGCGCACCGCTCGATCAATGGAGACTGAGGGAATACACAGAGGACATGTAAGACACGGGCAGAGGGAAACTACGAGGAGGGAAGCCATAGACGGGATGCTTGCTACTAGATTAGATTAGATTAGATTAGATAGTACTTTATTTATTCCGTCAGGAGAGTTCCTTCAGGAAAATTACAATTTTCAGCACAATCCCATTCAAGATCAGACAAACATTACAGGGAGACAGAACAGGATCGCTGACGGGTCTGCCGGCTTCCAGCGCCCCTTACAAAAAAGATGACATACAGGTAAACAAGGGGGGGGAGACAAAAATAGAAGATTAAAATAAAATAAATATAAAAATCGGTCTTAGCCTGGGCCCTGAAGAGGGGGTGCAGACTGAGGCCAAGGGAAAAAAACAACTCATAGCCATAGTACACATCCCTCTTACATGTGTGTAAGAGGGAAACATCAAACATCAAAGAACACAGAGGACATTAAAGACATTAAAGCAGCAGATACAAGCAGACACTTCTACATACAGCTATGAATAAAAAGTAAAAGAAACATATCCACTGTGGTGGCCTCTGCGGTGTTCCACGTCATCGTCCGCTGGGGAGGAGGGAGCATGGCCAGAGACAGAAGCAGACCCAACAAGGCAACCAAGACAGCCGACTCCACTCTCGGCCAATGTCCAGTCCGCATGGATGAGCGAGGATACGTCCAAGGTGACTGAGGTGTCCGACACCTGCTCACCCAGTCAAGACACCGCGGAGCCTCTCCGTCCCAGTAGCTCAGTGCTAGCTCCGCAGTCCTGTACCCTCATCCGCATCTCCTCCAGTCCCTCCAAACAGACTCTGGTGCAGCAGACACCCAGCAGCTTGTCTCCATGGCCAAAAGGCTCCCGGGAGGCAGATCCTGAAGTCCACAAAAAAAGCACCACAGAGGTCACGAAAGTGCCACCCCTTGTCACACAGTCCCAAAGGGTCCCGGACCAAAATGCAAAAAAATATAATAAGACATGAAAACAAGAGGGAAACACAAAAGGATGACACAAGAGCACAGAGCTCCTGCCTACAGCAGCCACTACAGCAGCGCCATCTTGGAAAAAAAAAAAAAAAGAGTGACTACGTTCTGGCACTGGCTCTTCAGGTCTGCTGGTCTTTATCGTGTCGGCCCTCATCAGCCCCAGGTGCGCTGATTGTAGATTACCCATAGCCGAGGAGCTGCGTGCGAGCAGGGGCGTGTCCCAGGGCGGCGCTTGCTGCAGATTGAATGAGGGATTCTGAATGCGTAGTAACAGGGACACCCAGAATGTACATGAAAATAATAAAGTAAGTAATTAGATGAGCATAGTAAGTAATTAGATGACATAGTAAGTAATTAGATGACATAGTAAGTAATTAGATGAGCATAGTAAGTAATTAGATGAGCATAGTAAGTAATTAGATGACATAGTAAGTAATGAGATGACATAGTAAGTAATTAGATGACATAGTAAGTAATTAGATGACATAGTAAGTAATTAGATGACATAGTAAGTAATTAGATGACATAGTAAGTAATTAGATGAGATAGTAAGTAATTAGATGACATAGTAAGTAATTAGATGACATAGTAAGTAATTAGATGACATAGTAATTAGATGACAGTAAGTAATTAGATGAGCATAGTAAGTAATTAGATGAGCATAGTAAGTAATTAAATGAGCATAGTAAGTAATTAGATGACATAGTAAGTAATTAAATGACATAGTAAGTAGTTAGATGACATAGTAAGTAATTAGATGACATAGTAAGTAATTAGATGACATAGTAAGTAATTTGATGACATAGTAAGTAATTAGATGACATAGTAAGTAATTAGATGACATAGTAAGTAGTTAGATGACATAGTAAGTAATTAGATGACATAGTAAGTAATTAGATGACATAGTAAGTAAGTAATTAGATGACATAGTAAGTAATTAGATGACATAGTAAGTAATTAGATGACATAGTAAGTAATTAGATGACATAGTAAGTAATTAGATGACATAGTAAGTAAGTAATTAGATGACATAGTAAGTGATTAGATGACATAGTAAGTAGTTAGATGACATAGTGAGTAATTAGATGACATAGTAAGTAGTTAGATGACATAGTAAGTAATTAGATGACATAGTAAGTAATTAGATGACATAGTAATTAGATGACATAGTAAGTAATTAGATGACATAGTAATTAGATGACATAGTAAGTAATTAGATGACATAGTAATTAGTATATGATGCAGATTCCAAGCATGTAAAGACTTAGTATAGTTGAAGACTTAGGGTGATTATAAAAGATGAGTACACATCATAATGGCAGCTACACTTTACATCTTAAACATCTAAATAAATGATTAGGGAATGTCCGGTGGGTCGGTTTGAAAGTCTTCAGGTGTGCATTAGTAGGTGACGTGAATGAGACAGCAGTCTTGACTTTGACCCGCTTTGTCCTTCTGTGTATCCGCAGCCCATGTTTTCAGTCACACCGAGCCTTGCAACCAATGCCACTGGTGGTGCAGCTGCAGCATTTAACCCCTACCTTGGCCCGGTGTCGCCCGGCTTGATGCCTGCTGAGATCCTGTCCAGTGCCCCGGTACTGTTCACCAGCAACGCCAGCGTCCCGGTCCCACTCGGCACTGCTGCACAGAAACTGATGAGAACGGACAGACTGGAGGTGAGACACGACAAAACAAAAACTAAGAACTTACTCTTTTTGTTTCTTTTTCTTTTTTTTTTTTTTTTTACATATATGCAACGACAATCGCCATCAAAAGTGTAGGTACACTTGTAAAGAACATGATGTCATGGCTGTCTTGACTTTACGATCATTTCTACATCTCTTATTTGTTTGTGATGTAGTGATTGGAGCACATACTTGTTGCTCACAGAAAACATTCATGAAGTTTGCTTCTTTTATGAATTTATTATGTCTCTACTGAAAATGTGAGCAATCAAAAGTATACATACAGCAATGTTCATATTTGCTTACATGTCCCTTGGCAAGTTTACCTGCAATAAGGTGCTTTTGGTAGCCAGCTCCATTTGTGTTTCATCTGACCACAGAACTTTCTTCCAGAAGGTCTTATCTTTGTCCATGTGATGTCAGATGAAAGAAAAAGTGAGCTGTTTGGCCACAATACCCAGCAATGAGTTGGGAGGAGAAAAGTTGAGGCCTTTAATCCCAGGAACACCATGCCAACCGTCAAGCATGGTGGTGGTAGTATTATGCTATGGGCCTGTTTTGCTGCCAATGGAACTGCTGCTTTAAATGGGACAATGAAAAAGGAGGATCAGGTCCAAATTGTTCAGGACAATCTAAAATCATCAGGGGTGAGGTTGGGTCTTGGGCACAGTTGGGTGTTCCAACAGGACAATGACCCCAAACACACCTCAAAAGTGGTCAAGGAATGGCTAAATCAGGCTAGAATGAAGCTTTTAGAATGGCCTTCCCAGAGGCCTGACTTAAAGGTGTGGACAATGCTGAAGAAACAAGTCCATGTCAGAAAAGCAACACATTTAGCTGAACTGCAGCAATTTTGTGGTGAAAAATGTGCACAGAAGCTTGTGGGTGGCTACCAAAAGCACCTTATTGCAGGTAAACTTGCCAAGGGACATGTAAGCAAATAATAACATTGCTGTATGTATACTTTTGATTGCTCACATTTTCAGTAGAGACATAATAAATTCATAAAAGAAGCAAACTTCATGAATGTTTTTTGTGAGCAACAAGTATGTGCTCCAATCACTACATCACAAACAAATAAGAAATGATTTGAAAGTCAAGACAGACATGACATCATCTTCTTTACAAGTGTTCCTACACTTTTGATCGGGACTGTATATTAGCATTTAAAATATGGGATGTATCTTTCTGACTAACGAAGACATAACTTCTGTCCTCAAACAGCTTTCGTTTGTAGACTTAATTAGGTATGTGGTACACATTTGTGTTACACTACAGCTTATTAGCATAACAGAGTCATTACCCGGAGTTCAGCCAAGAGAAATGCACACCAGTGAGAGTAGCCGCACACATTCCATTAGCGGGCAAAGTTTCACTGAATCGCTGTCAAAGTGGTAAAGAGTCGCCGTGTTCTTCCATGAAACCAATCTGTCTCTTGAAGCCCGATGAGCCGGCTGGCTTCAGTAGCTAGCTGTGCACAGCTAATCCTTAATTGGACTCTAGCTCTGTCTCATCCATTATGCCGACCCGCCCGGACAAACAATCGCAGCAGAATGACGAGCTAATCGTTGGATGCAGGCAGGAGGTGGGCGGGGGCTGCATTTAAGACGTACCAGCAGGTGGTCGGGTAATTGATGGTGGCGTGGGCCGAGGACTTAGCCGGGCAGACGTCATGCAGCGCTGGGGATTGCTTCTGTGACAGGAAGGATAAAAGGTGGCGGGAGGGGTGTGAGTCGGAAATCAATTTGTAGAGCTGATGGTCAGCAAGGGAGTACAGAGGACAGAGCACAGAGGACAGAGCACAGAGGACCGAGCACAGAGGACCGAGCACAGAGGACAGAACACAGAGGACAGAACACAGAGGACAGAGGCAGAGACAGAGACAGAGACAGAGTGGGGACTAGATTTAATATCAGAGCAGTGCTTCCCCCAGGACTGCTATAGATTGCTGACCTGCAGGGTTCATGTCATCTAATGACATAATCCTCAGAATTGTACATGCTGGGCTGACGCTAAAATAGAAAGCAAAACAGATATATTTGGACTAGGGCAGTACAGTATTCTGGTACTAGAATAGTATTGTGGTACTAATGAATCAAAAAGGGTTCTATACTCTGTTTGAAAAGTATCGGTTCATCCTTGTCACGTCCTGACATTGCTGCTTTTACCAGCAGAGGAGCATGTTAGGCAGCGCACACACACTGAGCACTTACAAGCAGACACAGTGCATAGCTCGGTTGGTAGAGTGGCCGTGCCAGCAACTTGAGGGTTGCAGGTTCGATTCCCGCTTGTGCCATCCTAGTTACTGCCGTTGTGTCCTCAGGCAAGACACTTTACCCACCTGCTCCCAGTGCCACCCACACTGCTTTAAATGTAACTTAGATATTGGTTGTCACTATGTAAAGCGCTTTGAGTCACTTGAGAAAAGCGCTATATAAATATAAAGCAGTAAAGCAGTAAGAATGAACGCATTTTGGTGTAAAAAGTCAAGATAAAGGTGAAGTTATAACACTGAAACCCCCTCAGGAAGAGCTGCTTTAACACATGGCGAGCTAACTAGCGGCCATCTGCAGTGTTGTAGCTACTAAAGCACTAATCCTGGTCTCCATGGCAACACATAAAGTAAGTTTCTTACAAGTAACATTATCACTGCAGGACAAGGAATAGCTGAACATGCTTCACTACACACCGTAGGAGGATAGAATAGCTCACCGCCATCACAATGTAAACAAATGCCATGGGTGGATCTACACCTGACATCCACTGTAATGATACCAAGTATAATAGCATAGCATTTTTCTTATTTAAAAAAAATTCATGTCATATTCATAAACTTGGGAAAAACGTCCCTGGACACATGAGAACTTCAATTATGACCAATGTATGATCCTGTAACTACTTGGTATCGGATTGATGCCCAAATGTGTGGTATCATCCATAACTAATGTAAAGTATCAAACAAAAGAATAAGTGATTATTATATTTTAACAGAAGTGTAGATAGAACCTGTTAAAAGAGAAAATAAGCAGATATTAACAATAAATGAACAAGTGTAATAATAATCAATTTTTACAGTTTGTCCCTAATATACAAAATCATAGGTGTATAAATGACACAATATGTTACTGCAGACTAATTAGGAGTCTTTGTTTGTTTACTTACTACTAAAAGACAAGTTGTCTAGTATGTTCAACATTTTATTTAAGTACAAACTTGTTCTTCAATTACAATAATAAAAATATGTTTCATGTACCCTAAGATTTTTTTTGTTAAAATAAAGCCAATAATGACATTTTTTGTGGTTCCCTATATTTAAAAAAGTATCGAAATACGTTTTGGTACCATTACTGGTACCAAAAATATTGGTATCAGGACAACCCTGGTTTAGAACTACAAAATGAATTTCATTCTGTCGTTAAAGAAACAAGACCTCTTTTCAGTTGGCGAAAGGAAGTTGAGAAGAGCAATAGTCCCGCCTGCTATCATGTAATGTTCTACAAAAGTATCTTCCCTAGATTTGGTGCATGTCGCATTTTTGAGAAAAATAACAAAAAGGAGATTGATTACTCGCTAAGTTGGCAACACTAATCCCTCTAGCTCTGTCTTCTTATTCTCTGGTAGACCAGACACATTATAGGGCAAAACAACACATTGATGTGACCTTAAAGACTTCAATTGTTGTGTTTTAATCAAAAATGATGATTGATACCAGTTTGTCCAAAATTAATTGCGATTAATCGCAGACAAAAAATATTTTTCATCATTAATAAGTGTACCCGAGACATATCATTTTCAAGTTTTAATACCATGTCTGGACAATTAGTTTTTAAACATTGTGATGAGCAACACTATGTTTGGACAGCAGTTTCACACAATATTTATACAAAATGTGGTTTGTTACGATCATGCTTTGATTGTCAAAGATGTGAGGTGAGGTTTTTTCCATATTCTGTACTTTACACATTTTGCAAGTTAATGGCATTCATATCCCTGCGTGGAAATGTTTTAACCTTCTCTACCTACTTATTAATAACATGTAATATTCAGCCAGTGACGCCTTCTGTAATTGCAGACTATCAATCAGAACAGGTTTTAAACAAATATACAGTAGTATAGTTGTAATACCATAGACATCTTTGCACTGGCTGCTGTGACGCGAGACGTAGGGCCGCCATCTTGAAGTGGTGATGAGGTGACGGCGAGCAGCCTAAACTCATAGAAAACAAAGATGCTAAAGTGACAATTGACAGGTAGAAAACAAAGATGCTAAAGTGACAGTTGACAGGTAGAAAACAAAGATGCTAAAGTGACAATTGACAGGTAGAAAACAAAGATGCTAAAGTGACAGTTGACAGGTAGAAAACAAAGATGCTAAAGTGACAGTTGACATATAGAAAACAAAGATGATAAAGTGACAGTTGACAGGTAGAAAACAAAGATGCTAAAGTGACAGTTGACTGGTAGAAAACAAAGATGCTAAAGTGACAGTTGACAGGTAGAAAACAAAGATGCTAAACTGACAGTTGACAGGTAGAAAACAAAGATGCTAAAGTGACAGTTGACAGGTAGAAAACAAAGATGCTAAAGTGACAATTGACAGGTAGAAAACAAAGATGCTAAAGTGACAGTTGACAGGTAGAAAACAAAGATGCTAAAGTGACAGTTGACAGGTAGAAAACAAAGATGCTAAAGTGACAGTTGACATGTAGAAAACAAAGATGCTAAAGTGACAGTTGACAGGTAGAAAACAAAGATGCTAAACTGACAGTTGACAGGTCTCGGGTAAAACCTCATCTAAGTCCGTAAATAACCCCGGTCATGTGGACTTGGCCTAAATGATTACTGGCTCCCTCCGTCCAGTTCACCCTGGATGTGAAAATTCATCTGGAACTTGGTTGAAATCACTTCAATTATCCTCCAAGTCAGACAGAGTGGAGTTTCCTGGTGTGCCATTCCAAACAAACACGTCTTAAGAATGCCGTGAACCACGAGGCACAGATGTAGTCCCGGCTACGTCACGCCCAAATGTAGTCGGTGGCTACGTCACGCACAGATGTAGTCGGTGGCTACGTCACGCCCAGATGTAGTCGGTGGCTACGTCACGCCCAGATGTAGTCGGTGGCTACGTCACGCCCAGATGTAGTCTGTGGCTACGTCACGCCCAGATGTAGTCGGTGGCTACGTCACGGCCAGATGTAGTCGGTGGCTACGTCACGCCCAGATGTTGTCGGTGGCTACGTCACGCCCAGATGTAGCCGGTGGCTACGTCACGCCCAGATGTAGTCGGTGGCTACGTCACGCCCAGATGTAGTCGGTGGCTACGTCACGCACAGATGTAGTCTGTGGCTACGTCACGCCCAGATGTAGTCGGTGGCTACGTCACGCCCAGATGTAGTCGGTGGCTACGTCACGCTCAGATGTTGCCGGTGGCTACGTCACACCCAGATGTAGTCGGTGGCTACGTCACGCACAGATGTAGTCGGTGGCTACGTCACGCACAGATGTAGTCGGTGGCTACGTCACGCCCAGATGTAGTCGGTGGCTACGTCACGCCCAGATGTAGTCGGTGGCTACGTCACGCCCAGATGTAGTCGGCGGCTACGTCACGCCCAGATGTAGTCGGCGGCTACGTCACGCCCAGATGTAGTCGGTGGCTACGTCACGCCCAGATGTAGTCGGTGGCTACGTCACACCCAGATGTAGTCGGTGGCTACGTCACGCCCAGATGTAGTCTGTGGCTACGTCACGCCCAGATGTAGTCGGTGGCTACGTCACGCCCAGATGTAGTCGGTGGCTACGTCACGCCCAGATTTTTGTCGGTGGCTACGTCACACCCAGATGTAGTCGGTGGCTACGTCACGCACAGATGTAGTCGGTGGCTACGTCACGCACAGATGTAGTCTGTGGCTACGTCACGCCCAGATGTAGTCGGTGGCTACGTCACGCCCAGATGTAGTCGGTGGCTACGTCACGCCCAGATGTTGCCGGTGGCTACGTCACGCCCAGATGTAGTCGGTGGCTACGTCACGCACAGATGTAGTCGGTGGCTACGTCACGCACAGATGTAGTCGGTGGCTACGTCACGCACAGCTGTAGTCTGTGGCTACGTCACGCCCAGATGTAGTCGGTGGCTACGTCACGCCCAGATGTAGTCGGTGGCTACGTCACGCACAGATGTAGTCTGTGGCTACGTCACGCCCAGATGTAGTCGGTGGCTACGGCACGCCCAGATGTAGTCGGTGGCTACGTCACGCCCAGATGTAGTCGGTGGCTACGTCACGCCCAGATGTAGTCGGTGGCTACGTCACGCACAGATGTAGTCGGTGGCTACGTCACGCCCAGATGTAGTCGGTGGCTACGTCACGCACAGATGTAGTCGGTGGCTACGTCACGCCCAGATGTAGTCGGTGGCTACGTCACGCCCAGATGTAGTCGGTGGCTACGTCACGCCCAGATGTAGTCGGTGGCTACGTCACGCACAGATGTAGTCGGTGGCTACGTCACGCCCAGATGTAGTCGGTGGCTACGTCACGCCCAGATGTAGTCGGTGGCTACGTCACGCCCAGATGTAGTCGGTGGCTACGTCACGCCCAGATGTAGTCGGTGGCTACGTCACGCACAGATGTAGTCGGTGGCTACGTCACGCCCAGATGTAGTCGGTGGCTACGTCACACCCAGATGTAGTCGGTGGCTACGTCACGGCCAGTTTCCCCGAGTCGCAGAGAAATCTCCTATTTTAGAGGACGAGCTGCTCGGTAGAAATATCTTCCACAACTCCCTCTCCTGCCGCATTCAGGAAAATCCATAAAGTCACATGTTGCTTTCTTACCTGCGCCCGCGCCAGTGGCCGAGGGTGACAGTTACCATGGAGACGGAAATATGATTAACAGGCCCTTCATTTGTTCCTGCACCTAAGCACTTTGGGCGGGTTAGCTCCTCCAATGCATGATTAAGAACAGTTAAGGGATCCACACAGGACATCAAATTGCTCCAATTTAGCTTCACCCCTTTCTGTCTTGTCTTCCTTCTTTTTACTCAAGCCGTGTCGCTCTCACACCCTCTCTTTTGTTTCCTTGATCCTGATCTCCGCGTCCTTTACTCCGTATTCATCACCTCCTCCCACGGTAGCTCTCTCACCCTCCCTCACCCGCCTTTCCAACATCTGCCTGACAACAAGGCAGGCTCTTTTCCCCCCTAGAAGAGCGACGGTGGCGCTTCGTGAACGTGGACGTGTATATTTAGAGACGTTGTGGGCATGTAGACATATTTAAACCCAAGGGCTCACTCCGGCCGGATGTGTTGAGATGATCAGCCGACCTGGCGACAGTTAGCTTGTGGAGAATGGCAGCGCTGGTCTTTTGTGTAGCCACCACATCAGAATCACAATCAGAATTAAAGCTGCAAGCAGCGATGGATGGGACTGCTTTGGCTGCTGCCCCCGAGACCCAAGCCCGGATAAGCGGTAGAAGATGGATGGATGGATTATTAGACAGAGAAAAAGTTGTATACATGTGTTATACATCAGTCTCATAGTAATAACAGTTGTAAAGTGGCTTGGGCATTTTATAAGGACGCCCTGGTGCCGCCATTTTGAGACTCTAATGTATGGTGAATGTAATGCAGTTGTTGTATTGAAGTGGGAATAGCAAACTTCCTGTTAATTTTAGTTGGGGGCGGTCAGTGTATGAAATATAGGTCTCAGTGAGACCTACATTGGGGGTTTTGTTTCATGTGTGTATGACAGTCCTACAGTTTTGTCTGAGAAGAAGGCTGCCATTTTGTGACTACAGCAGCAGCGCAATGGTTCTTTGCGGGCTCATAAAATCCAAACCGGGGTAGTAATTAAAACTCTTTCTTTGACTTTTAATCAGAAGGGTTCAATCTCTCTTCTGTGCTTATTTGAAGCCAAAACGACAAACGGCCTCAGAGGAGATGATGTTTGAAAAAAGCGAAATTTTTTAGCCAACTTTTTTATTGAAGAGGGAATAGCGAACTTCCTGTTGATTTTAGCTGGGGGGTCTCAGTGGATGAAATATAGGTCTAACTGAGACTGTTTTGTCTGAGTTTTCTTCCTAGGGGGTGCTAGAGCGCAATTTTGTGTTTTGGGGTTTGTTTTTTTGGATTAGATCGCAATTTTCACCCGTCCTGATGTGTGTGTCAAATTTGGTTAGTTTTGAAGCATGTTAAAGGGGGTCAAATTACAGCTCAAAGAGGCGGCGGTATAATAATAAAGAATAATTAACTCTGGATCAGGCCCGCGAATAGGTTTTATCTGGCCCGCAGGATGAGTTTCCTAAATATAAAAATAAGCCATAATTTTTGAATGAAAGAAGCTGCTGTTCTAAATGTGTCCACTAGATGTCGCAAAGCAATTCTTTGTATGTCGAAAAAAAATACTAAAAAACACGTGTTCGTAAATCAGTTGAGGAAAATGGGCAAACTACATAAATAACATCCTGTAATTAGATTTTGATATAATTTTTTTTATCTTGACGGATTGAAAATGAACACCATTGAGTTGACTGATGAACATTATCACATCATTTAATCGGAAAGCATAAATAAGGACAAATAAGGATAGAATCCTATTAACTGCAACATGTAAGTGTAAAAAAAAAACCAACAACATTATGATTTGTTCTATTTCAGAATGTGTTTGTTCTATTTTTAAACACAATCTGAAGTAGTTTTTATTTTGATGTTATCGTGCCGTGATTTTACCAGTGCGGCCCACTTGGGAGTAGATTTGTCTCCATGTGGCCCCCCGTCTAAAATGACTTTGACACCCCTGCCCTAAGGAGACCGAGGTGTACGATACCACACATCACTTCATGCAGGTAGCGAGTCCACTGTAGTAAACAAGACATTTGCAGGGGGAGAAAAGGTGAATAGAGATGTACAGAATACAGAGCGTTATGAAATTAAACGTCTTAAAGTGCAATTGAGACTCAGTGAAGGCAACCTAAGCACAAGCAGGGACCAGAAGTTATGGCCCGCCTCTTAAAAATGTCAAAATGTGATTCTAAAGGGGAAAAAATGGTCTCAATTTATACGTGCACTAACCTTGTGTGTGTGTGTGTGTGTGTGTGTGTGTGTGTGTGTGTGTGTGTGTGTTGGTAAATACGTCAGCCCCTATCATATTTCCCATGGGCCTCGCTGAGCTGGGGGTCGAGGCCACAGCTTGGCTTCCCTCAGCCCTCTGCCGCCCCCTACTGGCTGGCATAGGAACATCAAAGTGCAGCTCATTTGCATCACGAATAAACGCGTCATGATGGATGGTCCGTAAAAGCGCTGCTTACGCTCCGTTCTGCGTATCAATCAAGTGTAATGGCCGCACCTTGTCAATTAGATTGATGGTTTTACTTTGCTTAGCGCCATCATCAGCTTGTGAACTGGCTAAGACTTTTTAATGAGTTCATCAAATGGTGAAGTTAAAAGTAAAAGAAGATGTTGATGAATGTGAATTATTATTGTATTTCATTTTTTTAGGGACCGATGTCCCATTGGGACCCTATTGAATTTCTAGCGTTTTATTCTTTCTTTCTTTCTTTCTTTATTATTATTCCGCAGCTTTGAGCTGTAATTTGACCCCCTTAACATGCTTCAAAACTCACCAAATTTGACACACTCATCAAGACTGGCGAACATTGCGATTGAATCAAAAAAACGAACCCCAAAATTAAAATTGCTCTCTAGCACGCCCTAGGAAGAAAACACAGACAGAACTGCCTGTAACTTCCAGTAGGAATGTCGTAGAGACATAAAACAAAACCTCTATGTAGGTCTCACTTAGACCTAGATTTCATACACTGACATTAATCAGCAAAAATCAACAGGAAGTTTGCCATATCCCCTTCAAAACAAAATGTTTCTAAAAAACAGTCACCTTTTTTCAAACATTATCTCCTCTAAGCACGTTTGTCGTGTCGGCTTCAAACTACCACAGGAGAGGGATTGAACCCTCCTGATTAAAAGTTGATGAAAGAGTTTTAATTACTGCTATGGTTTTGGTTTTATCAGCCTTCAAAGAACCACTGCACTGAAAACCATTTCAAAGATGGCCGCTGTGCACAGACACGGTGAGGGAGACATTTTTAATTTTTTTTTTTTCGTACCGTCTGCTGCTGGTGCGCACGCACCAACATTTGTGAGGGAGGGGCTGTGATCGTCTATACCCTCGAGAGAGTGTGTCGATGTTAAGATATTACGTCGACTTGGTAAGTCTATCTATTTGCTAATAGTAGCTACTAGCCGTACCCATGTGTTTTCAATGGGCGATTAGCATCGGGTTTTAATCACATTTCCTCCTATGTTTCTGCTCTGATTGAATTTCTTTGTATGTTGAAACTTTATTTTGGGTACTTACATATGCTGCCTGACTGTTGTGGCGTTTTAAGGCCATCTGCACTTTTTATGCGATGAGTAACTACGAGCAGTATCCATGTATTTTCAATGGGCAGTTAGCATCAGGTTTTTCTAACTTACATCCGTCAGTAGACACGTTACGGAAGGTAAAAACTACAAGATTTATAATAAAAAGTAGTGTATAGTTCTAACTTACATCTGTCAGTAGACACGTTACGGAAGGTAAAAACTACAACATTTATAATAAAAAGTAGTGTATAGTTCTAACTTCTATCTGTCAGTAGACACGTTATGGAGGGTAAAATCTACAATATAATACAAAGTAGTGTGTTGTTCTAAAATATATCCGGGAAGCCCAGATTTCCTTCTCCTCAGCCACTTCCATAAATACTCGGTCCCGTCCATCGCTGCTTGCAGCTTTTATTACAACTGTATTACATAGTTTTATTTTTCAAACGTTTACAAAAAAAAAACATTAATTTATTATACAGTTCAGGTCAAACATTTGGCCACACCTTCTCATTCAATGTGTTTTCTTTGTTTTCATGACTATTTACAGTGTGGATAGTCACATCAAAACTATGACACCTGAGAAGTGAAAAGCATTTCAGGTGACTACCTCTTCAATGTTTGAATGTTTTGGTGCACCAGGTATGTCGGGAATACCAGAGGGGCAACTGCACTCGCGGGGAAAATGACTGCCGTTTCGCCCACCCGGCAGACAGCACCATGATCGACACCAACGACAACACGGTGACGGTGTGCATGGACTACATCAAAGGGCGCTGCTGTCGAGAGAAGTGCAAGTACTTCCACCCTCCAGCTCACCTGCAGGCCAAAATAAAAGCGGCCCAACATCAAGTCAACCAGGCTGCGGCTGCTGCGGCCATGGTAGGTGACCACAGCATCCTCGCCACTTTGGTCTCCATG
>NC_084628.1:44915074-45047574 GCF_033978795.1 Nerophis ophidion
TAAAACTTTTTTACAAAGTTCAAAGGAAAGTGGTTGTGTATTTTTACATATTTTGCAACAAATGTGGTTGACTAGCCTTTGGTTATTTAAGCGGAACACAAGTGTGGTCAGAGTCAACTTTGCAGTGTGACCTTTACCTCAGATGACTTGCAAAATTACATCACAATTTTCTTCAAAAGTTTTATCACATTTAAAAAAACATATTAAAGAATGGCTGTGACTTGATTTTACATTCAAGTACCGTAGTTTTCGGACTGGAAGGCGCACTTAAAATCCTTTCATGTTCTCAAAACTTGACAGTGCGCCTTATAACTGAGTGTGTCTAATGTACTTAATAATTCTGGTTACTGACCTCGAAGCAATTGTATTTGATACATGGTGTAATGATAAGTGTGACCAGTAGAGGGCAGTCATACATAAGAGATGTGTGTAGACTGCACTATGATGGCAGTAAACAACACAAAAACTTTTGATGTTCCATTGAGAATGTAGAACATTACACGCGGGTCTCAAAAAGCTGTCAAAATGTTTTTGGTACGACTTCAGAAAGCTACTGTATGAAGCCGCACCACTTGATGGACTGTTGGCGCATTAAACATAAAAGTAATCCTCCTTTTTAAAGCAGCAGTTCCATTGGCAGCAAAACAGGCCCAGAGCATAATACTACCACCACCATGCTTGACTGTAGGTGTGGTGTTCTTGGGATTAAAGGCCTCACCTTTTCTCATCCCAACATATTGCTGGGTATTGTGGACAAACTGCTCTATTTTTGTTTCATCTGACCATAGAACTTTCCTCCAGAAGGTCTTAACTTTGTCCATGTGATGTCAGATGAAACAGATGGGTGTTCCAACAGGACAATGACCCCAAACACACCTCAAAAGTGGTCAAGGAATGACTAAATCAGGCTAGAATGAAGCTTTTAGAATGGCCTTCCCAAAGTCCTGACTTACAGGTGTGGACAATGCTGAAGAAACAAGTCCATGTCAGAAAAGCAACACATTTAGCTGAACTGCAGCAATTTTGTGTTGAAAAATGTGCACAGAAGCTTGTGGATGGCTACCAAAAGCACCTTATTGCAGGTAAACTTGCCAAGGGACATGTAAGCAAATATGAACATTGCTGTATGTATACTTTTGATTGCTCACATTTTCAGTAGAGACATAATTAATTCATAAAAGAAGCAAACTTCATGAATGTTTTTTTGTGAGCAACAAGTATGTGCTCCAATCACTACATCACAAACAAATAAGAAATGATTGTAAAGTCAAGACAGCCATGACATCATGTTCTTTACAAGTGGACGTACACTTTTGACCACCACTGTATATTCTCATCATAAGATCTATAATCAAATTCACCCTCCAACCGTCTTCTTACTTCTATGTCAGTGGTTCTTAACCTTGTTGGAGGTACCCAACCCCACCAGTTTCATGTACATGTACACATTCACCGAACCCTTTTTTTAGTGAAAAATAAAATGTGTTTTTTTTTTTCAAATTCAAGACAAAGTTGTATGTTTTTGGTAACACTTTATTTTGGGGAACATATTCTAAGGAACATAGACTTAATTTAGAGTTATTTGGACACTAGGGGAACATATTCTAAGTAATAAAGACTTAATTTAGAGTTATTTGGCTAGGGTTAGGGTCAGGGTTAGAGGGTTAGGGTTATAATAAGGCCATGCTGAATAAGGCATTAATAAGTACTTAATAATGACTTGTTAAGATCCAATATGTTACTAATTTGCTTGTTAATAAGCAACTAATTAATGGTGAATATGTTCCAAATACTGTAGTGTTACCATGTTTTTTTACTGGTGCACAAAACGAACCGTGCATGAACATCACCTTGTTGAAACCACAAAACCAACATAAACTCACAACAAATGACACACCTGCAAATCAGTCAGCTGTTGCCGGATCCGTAATACGCCGATAGGGAGAAGTTTGTATTTACACGAGGAGTTGGGTGTGGTTTTTTTGGGTGTGTTTTGACCTCTGCCGAACTCCTGAGGCCGACTCACCGAAGCCCTAGTGTTCGATTGAACCCAGGTTAAGAACCACTGTTCTATGTCCTAAATGTTCCGTATGGTCCCTTATTGTACCTCATGGTCGGCCTTGTTCCCTCATCAGGGACTCCCGCCAGTCCTGCCTCCTTTACCAAAGAGACCTGCCCTTGAAAAAGCCAACGGTGCCAGCATGGCCATGTTCAACACTGGTGTGTTCCAGTACCAACAGGCTCTGGCCAACATGCAGTTCCAGCAGCAGGCTGCCTTCATCCCGTCAGGTCAGTCCTGCTCTGCTCTCTTGCTGTGGACAGGGTTGGACTTCTCTCCTCAGCTTGATGCAAACTCGCCATAACTCCAAGCATGAATGTGCATGTACATTCCCACGCATGCACACACTAATAAAACTGTCACTTTAGTAAATGTATGGAACAGCACATGCCAAATAACTACCAAAAAAACAAAAAACAAAACATGGGCACGTACTTTGGCGATAAATGCAAGTAAAAGTACCCTCTAAGGAAGACCACGCCAAATGAACTAGTAAGATCCAATTTATGAAATCAATCATTGCATTGTATGAAGATAAAAGCAAAGTCATTATTTTATGAAGAGAAGGTCACAATAATGATAGAAAGTTCCTAATTGAACAGCAAGTGACAAGTTGTAATACTTAGAAAATAGTACTGGAAGATATAAGTCAGACAATGTTGATAACAAAGTTAAAGTATTTTAGGGAAAACAGTGCAGCTGCACTGCAAAAAGTCAGTGTTCATAAACAAGAATTAAAAAATACAAAAATGAGGGGTATATTACTTGAAGTAAGCAAAATGATCTGCCAATAGAACAAGAACGTTTGGCTCGTCAAGACTTTCCAAAACAAGTAAAATTAGCTAACCTCACTGAAATCCAAAATACCTTAAAATAAGTACATTCTCGCTAAAAATGTCATGTTGTGTGGTCACGTTTTGTTTCGTTATGTTCTGTTGGTTTAAGGCTCTTTTAGTTCCTTTTTACGCTCCATTGTTTTGTCACCATGATGACCGATTTCTTCACTTGTAGTCATTTGGACTCACGCAGCTGATTTGTTTAGGACTCACGCACCTGTGTTAATCATGTCACTATTATTTAAGCTTGTAGTTGCCAGGCAGTCGGGCTGTCGTCATTGTTGTTGCACCGTGCTCTGTTGGGTCTGGTTACGTATCGCTCTGCTCATTTCCTTCCAAATAAGTTTTGTTTATTCATGTCACGTTTAGTGAGTCTTTTGTTTCATATCCGTCGTTTTGCCTTTGTGGTAGTTGTTTTTTAGCCAAGTTTGTTCCCCGCCTTGTGCGCGCCTTTAGTTTGCACTTTTTTTTAATAGATAAATTAAGATATGTCTTTACCTTCACGCCATGTCCCGTCACCTTCCTTTGCAGTCCGGGAAAATAAACCACACCATACTCCATGTTTTGGCAAATAACTGTACTACTATACAAGTATGTATTTTCTACTGTTTCACTGAAAATAAATCAGCAAAGTCCATTTGGCTGTCATCTGTTTTAATACGAGACACAATTGTGTCAAAGTCATGCTTGAAATAAGAAATAATTGCTTCAAAAAAGTAGTTTTAAACATGTGAGTGTTGATGACACAACTTTCCAAGCATGTTTTACTCAATATAGCTCATCACATCTCAGCAACAAGCTGGAATATCTTACTGACATCATTTAGGACCGAAACCCTTAAAACAAGTAAAACACTTTAACATAAAATCTGCTTTGTGAAAATAATTATCTTATCAGACAGAAAATAAGCAAACATCAGCCTTATTTGACATATTTAATCTACTTAAATTTCACTTTTTGTGGGATTGGTTCCAGCACCCCTGCCGCCCTGAGAGGGACAAGCGGTAAAAAATGGATGGATGGAAATTGTATTTGTATGAAAGAAAAGTGACATTAATAAAAGATCCAATTCATAATCATATAAATAATCATAAAAAAACGTGTTGTTGTCATAATAAAATTGTTAAACTGCCGAAGAATGCGTTGTAGAAAAATGTTCAGAATTGTACAAGAAAATGTTGTTTTTGCAAAAAAACGTTAATGGGAAAAAGTCAAAATTCTATTACAAAGTCATACATTTAGGCAAATAAATAATTTTGTAGCGTCACATATTACTGTAATATAAACATCTTGCAAGACAACGTGTTTGAACTATGCCAGTCATGGTTTCATATTTCAAGAATAACATTTATGTACAAACTACAAAAGCAGTGAAGTTGTCACCTTGTGTAAATGCTAAATAAAAAGAGAATACAACAAATCCTTTTCAACTTATATTCAATTGAATAGACTGCAAAGACAAGATATTTCATCTTCACACTGACAAACTTTGGTCTTTTTTGCAAATAATCATAAACTTAGAGTTTACTAATACACTAATATACCATCACACATGCTGGCTTTTCATCTTTGGTCCGGAGGACACGACATCCACAGTTTCCAAAAACAATTTGAAATGTGGACTCGTCAGACCACAGAAGACTTTTCCACTTTGCATCAGTCCATCTTAGATAAGCTCAGGCCCAGCGAAGCCGGAGGCGTTTCTGGGTGTTGTTGATAAATGGGTTTGGTTTTGCCTAGTAGAGTTTTAACTTGCACTTACAGATGTAGCGAACAACTGTAGTTACTGACAGTAGTTTTCTCAAGTGTTCCTGAACCCATGTGGTGACATCCTTTACACACTGATGTGGCATTTGATGCAGTAGCGCCTGAGGGATGGAAGGTGTGTAATATCATGGCTTACGTGCAGTAATTTCTCCACATTCTCGGAACCTTTTGATAATATTACGGAGTGTAGATGGTGAAATCCCTAAATTCCTTGGAAAAGCTTGTTAAGAAATGTTGTTCTAAAACTGTTCAACAATTTGCTTACAAAGTGGTGACCCTCGCCCCGTCCTTGTTTGTGAATGAGTGAGCATTTCATGGAAGCTGCTTTTATAGCCAATCATGGCACCCACCTGTTCCCAATTAGCCTGTTCACCTGTGGGATGTTCCAAATAAGTCTTTGATGAGCATTCCTCAACTTTATCAGTACTTATTGCCACTTGTGCCAGCTTTTTTGAAACATGTTGCAGGCATCACATTCCGAATGAGCAAATATTTGCAAAAAATAACAACGTTTTCTAATTGGAATGTTAAATATCTTGTCTTTGCAGTCTATGCAATTGAGTTGAAAAGGATTTGCAAATCATGTAATTTTATGAAATTAATTAATCTAATGAAAAATGATGTGTACATTTCACAAAAACAAGTCAAAACATTATGAAAAAAGTCTTAATTTATCGCCTGCCACAGTCTAAATATTAAGAATGACATCATGAAAATATTATATGAAGTATTAGTCATTTTAATACCCCATCATTTGTGTCGTGTGTTTGAGATCACCAAGCAGACGACCAAGTTACACAACAGCTTCCATTTGTGCAAACAGTCTCAAATATGTCAATAAAAAGGCAAAAAGCAATCAAATATAAAGTGTTAAAGTGAGCATTAAATGATGGCCAAGCTCACATCAGCAGTGGACTCGACACACTTGCACAGTAACACACACAGTAACACTTGCACAGTAACACACACACAGTAACACACACCTCCAGTGTGGACTGTGCCCCACATTCTCCTCTGACGCTGTACAAATAGTCTCCTCAGCGTACAGTCAGCTGACCACTGGACTGTCTGGTCTGCGCTGCATGATGTCATGCAAAATGTAACGCATCGCAACTCTGATCATTTTGTGTGGCAGCAATCTTGTGTTGAAGCCAATCATGTCTGAATTGTGTAACATTTGTAATGATTTTTTGTTTTTGTTCCCTTCTTTTTCCACTCCACCTCCTGTTGCAATGCATGATGGTCAGGCTCCATATTGTGCATGACGCCTGCAACAAGTGTTGGTAGGTGCCAGCTTTACTTCCTGATTGTATTCTTTTATGCACGCCACCGCACCAAGTGACACACAAACACCACTGCATTGTTGTCTGGATGACTTGTGTGCACTCCTGCAGGTCTTCCTGACACCTAATGCGTGTTGCACTTTTCCTGGCCCTAAGCTTGCTGACCCCTAAAACACTTGCTTGATGCACACGCCTTCTAAACATCAGGGATGTTATATTCTTCTTGGATGATTGGAGTTGGTTTTTTTCTTTACATAAATTGCAAAAGTAACAGACTACAGTGCACCCAGAAAATACTGATTAGCTTGCAGTCATACTCTGACCAAATGTGCCTGATTAATAATAACATCAACAAAAATCACCTTTGTGTATTCACGCACAGTATAAAATGTGTGGTG
This sequence comes from Nerophis ophidion, assembly GCF_033978795.1. Lineage (NCBI taxonomy): Eukaryota > Metazoa > Chordata > Actinopteri > Syngnathiformes > Syngnathidae > Nerophis > Nerophis ophidion. The sequence goes on from NC_084628.1 coordinate 44,921,418, forward strand.
GACAAAATGAAACAAAGAAGGAGTGGAAGATTTTACATGAAAAACAAACTGTTGCGTTTGTTTGTATTTTCCCACCCTCTTTTTCCGTTTTAAATCCTTTTTTAAAAATGCTCCAGCGAGCCACTAGGGCGGCACTAAAGGGCCGCAGGTTGCTGACCCTCGCTCTACACGTAACTAATTCAATAAGAAATACGGTTGGAGGTGACATATTTATACCATATACCAAAATGCCATTGGTCCAATCGCTGCTATTTTGTTGCTATTTGGTGGCCAACAAAAGTTACTTAATAATTAATTGTACTTTGAAGAAATGTCAGCATTCACTTATATGACCCAATCCAAACAACCCTCCCTAGTCATGGTGTGCCACAAACATTTGACAAACATGTCCACACACAACCTGCTCATTGAAATTTGTGGATGTCATGAAAAACGTCCAATCAACATAAAAACAAAAAATAAAAATGACACCAATTTAAATCAATTACCGGTGGATGATCGGAAAAAAATGCAAAACATTCCCTCCACACTTATCCATGTAGGGCGCATTTAAGATGCTTGATATTTCTGATCGATTAAAAACTTACAGAGTTTGTCATGAGTGTAGACAAGATAGGAGTTCAACTTTCATATACGCTTAATATCCAATTATAAGAATGACTCATTATCAATCCATTATATTCTAATAGTAATAAAAACTCATATATATATATATATATATATATGTATATATAAGTTACTTTGCATGCAGACAGCTTTCAGCCCCCTGACAATTTTTTAAAGCCCAAAACAATAGTTTCTTCCATAAAAAAATGTAACTTGCTACCCAATGATGACAAACTAAAATATGATGTTTTACTAAGGGTGTAACGGTACGTGTATTTGTATTGAACTGTTTCGGTACGGGGGCTTCGGTTCGGTGCGGAGTTGTACCGAACGAGTTTCCAGACGGACATATTAAGTAGCGTAAACAATACTCAAAATGCCGGACATTTGAGGCATTTAAGAAACTCCGCCCTGACAGCCCCGCAAAAGAGGACATGTCCGATGAAAAGAGGACTTATGGTCAGTCTATCCTAGCCCGGTCGCTGCTAGCATCGGACATGTCCTCTTTTGCTAGCAGCGACCAGGCTAGGATAGACTGACCTTACGGTCTCTTTTCACTGGATATGTCCTCTTTTGTGGGGCTGTCCGGGTGGAGTTTCTTAAATGCCTCAAATGTCCGGCATTTTGAGTTATGGTGCCTGTATTAATAATGTACGTTCAGGGTTAAGAAGGGGTTAAAAACAAAACACATTGTTTGCGCAACAGCAGTATTGTTGAGGAAGGGGCAGAGAGCGAGAGAGTTATGATAAACGCGCACGTGTCGCCAGGCTCTGCTTTTATCCACTGATTTATCAGATTAATCTTTTTATTATCTATAGCAGGGGTGTCAAAAGTGTGCCCCGGAAGCCATTTGCGGCCCACAGTTAATGTTTTAAAGGCCCACGGCACATTCTGAAAATACTATTAAAATAAACAAAAACATAACAAAAGTGAAATAAAAAAGCTTGGAGGTTAAATGTAATTTAGAAAAAGTTGCAATGTTGACTAATAAAAACACATCTCAAAAGCTGTTTTTATTTCTTTCAAACTGTCATTGCTCAAAACATAATATTGCATCAAAATCAATGTTATTATGAATTATTGACCTATCCAAGTTTCCCATTACCTCACATCAAATATTCCACTAAGAAAAATATTTTCGGTGGAAGATTTTGCAAATTTGGTAAATAAATAACCAAAAAAATTATATTTTGTTGTTTTCTTACTGTGCCAAAAATGAACCCAACCATGACCTCTGAACCGAGGTATGTACCGAACCAAAATTTCTGTGTACTTTTACACCCGTTTTACATTTTATATATTTTTTAAATATTATAGTATTTCTTATGTATAATATTTATATTTACCTATTTATATTTTTCAATTAACATATTAACCTGCGATGAGGCGGCGACTTGTCCAGGGTGTACGCTGCCTTCCGCCTGATTGTAGCTGCGATAGGCACCGCGACCCCGAAGGGAATAAGTGGTAGAAATGGATGGATGGGTGGATGGATATTAACCATAGAATTGTTGAAAACAGTTTTTGATACATTTGCAACATAATTTGTTTTATCAATGGTTTTGTTTTATTTGTGAGGTGAACTTATTTTAGTGGCTGTAGGTTTTTATATAAAAATATTATGAAATATAGGACAAATATTTACTGTTAATTTTGTGATGAAGCCTGCAGCATACAGAGGGTCTGAATACTTTATGAATGTGCTGCATAGTGGGATTATACCGCACTCTTATAGAGAATAAAACATATAGCGTGCTCTGTTTGCCAATAAGCATCTTTATGTTTCTTTCTCCACATTAAACTGGATGATGTTTGCCAATAAGCATCTTTATATTTCTTTCTCCACATTAAACTGGATGATGCCATCACACTGCTGGAGTAACGGCAGGGAAATGAAGAATTCTTAGAGAAAATTCAGATTTCCCTCCAGATTGATCTGATGTTTATGAGCATTAAAGGTGGTTATGCAAATGAGGCTGTGGTTGTTTCCCTCCAAAGTACCCATGATGCACGCTGCTACTCCGCCCACTGTGTCTGCCACCACCACTTCTGCCACAAGTGTTCCCTTTGCCAGCGCCTCGTCCAATCAGGTTTGCTATTCTCTCTTTCTCTGGCGCCCTCTGCTGTTCTGTCCGCCTGAGCAAATATCAAGACTGCTGAATATTGTCAACTTGTGAGCCGATGTCCTGTGTCTCAGAGTCCAGGCCCTTCAACCAATGATCTCGGTCCCCCGGGATGATGTTTGATTAGTATTAGACCGCATCGAATCATCAAAATGTGGCTCCACAGTACATTTTTGGGGTGCCACTTATTTGTAAGCGTTTTGAAAAGCAATGATAAATGTATGCACCATCCTGTTATATCTCACACTCTAGATTTAGACTTAGACTTGGACAAACTGTAATCATCCACAAAGGACAATGTTCCACACAGTAGCTGCGTTACAAAGGATGAAAGGATAATGCACACATTGAGGGCAAAAACTAAATGTATAAAGTACCGTATTTCCTTGAATTGCCGCCCGGGCGCTAATTAATTTAAAACCTCTTCTCACTCCAAATTTACCAAAGGTATGCGGTAAATTTAGGCCTGCACTTATAAATTTGAGTGTGATGTAAGGATACCATCATGAAAAGCACATTTAATTTAAAAAAACGTTATGTTCTTACTTTTACTTATAAATGAAGTCCATGCGCAGCTCCTTCTGATCAAAAGCATCGATAACTTGTTTATGGAAGTCTTCCTTATCTTTCTTCGGTTTTAAAAGTCTTTCTGTCTCGATGGAGATCTTCCTTTATTACCTCCTGCTTCCATTGAAAGTCCAGTTTAGAAAACTGTTTTATTTTAGATATGTAATCCTCCATGTTAAAAGTGCAAGCGAGAGGAAAAAATAGAGGATCGCTGCTCACTCTTGCTGCTTGTTGTCACTTCTTCTGCAGCCGAGTAGTCGCAAGAAGGATCACTAGCGCCCTCTACCACCAGGAGGCGGGAGTCATTTAATGACTCATATTTGACACGCAGCTACGGTATATTAATAAAACATAGCTGCTTACTGTTCTTTTTAGCATATTCAATAGCTTGGACCTTAAATCCTACTGAATAGCTCTTAATCTTCTTCCTTTATGCGATTTCAAATGATTGAAATCAGCCTCCTCCATTTTGAAAATGATGACAGGTGAAGCGTCACTCATAACGTGACGAGTTTGACCCGGTGGAAATTCTAGACATGCACTAATAAAAATAGTATTTTGCGAAACAAGTTTGACCCGGCGTTAGTCCTGAGCCGGCGGTAATGCTAAGTATGCGCTAATTATTTTGCGAAACGAGTTTGACGCGGCAGTAATTCTAGGCAGGTGCATACTATATACCCGGCGGCAATTCAAGGAAATACGGTAGACTAAAATGTACCATAGTAGCAATATAAAATAGAACACTATATTACCATAAGTATTTGGTCACGTGCCTTGAACTTGAAGTGCCATCCCAAAACCTATCCTGTAGCATTCATTGGAGTATTGATTGAATCATTAAATGAAATACAGTAGCTGTGTGAGGTCTTGGTTCAATAGGTTACGTGCCATCTTTTTAATATGTTTTAATAAACATTGAACCAGTCCGACCCTCAGCATGTTGCAAACGTGCTATTTTGGCCCTCTGATGGATTTGACTTGGACATCCCTCGTTAGCGTGCCCCACGGTCTACTTAAGATCATTATGTCAAGATTGTCTGTCTTGTTTTCACCCAGTCTTCTTCTTCTCTCCATCAGATTCCCATCATTTCTGCAGACCATCTGACTAGTCACAAATATGTCACCCAGATGTAGGAGCCTCAACAAGAAGAGTATGTACTCTGCACTCACCACACCTGACAATCACAATTATTATAGTTGACTCACTCACAAATCCTGTTTGTTGTACATGCTTGAAGAAATGGAGCAATCTTAAAGTAATGAGGCAATCAAAGGATCTTTAATATGCTATTTTTGCAAAGGTTGCACCATGCATCAAATCTTTCTTTTAAGAAGTAAGTTTAATGATTTACAGTTGCAAAGCACAAAGAGAACAAACATTTCTTTGCAAAGAATTATTCATGTTTTTTTGAATTTTTTGAAAGCTCAGTTTTGAGAAGTATGTTCATTTTTCTCTGCTTTTCCCGGAATATATTTTGACACATTTTAAAAGTGATTGGGTTTAGAACATACATATATATATATATATATATATATATATATATATATAGTTAACACATACATTAACTATTAATTTGAATGACTGCACTCATTTTTTAAATGGGCAATTAACGCGAACACATCCTTTTTGACTCTCGGGCCGTGCCGTAGCGACAGGAACTTGGTTGCAGTTCACTTGCTTCCGATGAGCCATAAGCAAGCAGAAATCGACAAAGAAAAGTCTACCTTATAAATGATCTATCCAGGGTACACTTATTGATGATGAAAAATGATGACTATCTGCGATTAATTGCAATTAAATTTGAGTTAACTCTGAACAAAATGCGATTATTCTCAATTAAATATTGTAATTGTTTCACAGCCCTCTTTATATATATATATATATATATATATATATATATATATATATATATATATATATATATACTTGGCTCTGAAAGTACCACCATAATGACCAAGACTAAAATACAGTAGCGTAGTAGGCCTAAGTATTCCTTCAACAGGTTTTGTTTATCAAGTAGATTTAATAAGTCGTAACACTGCGTTTGAATATTTAGAAAGTAAACACTAATCACTTTGATTATGTGGCACATCACTAGATGGAGGAGCCCGCCGACTACAGTTTGAGAATCCTTGTATTAATATAATTACAGAATATTTCATGATATTTGCATACAACTTCAATTGTTATGCAATTAGGAAGGAAGTCCTGCTAAATTCTCACCCCTGGCAATTTTGCAGTTACACTCGCAATTATTGTAGATTACATTCATGTGCAGACTTTACACTGTTTAGCCAAAATATAATAATATTATTGTTTTATTGAGCTATTTAAATGTTTTATTTTGTAGATCTTGTAGATTTTGTAGGTCCGTTGCAAAATACGAATAAATGAATGAACAATTGGTGTTGAGTGATTATGAGTGCAAATGTAGTCATTTAGGGGCCCAAGGCAAACCTCCACATCAAATATCATGTCAAAATGTTATCATTTAGCATTTGTTGTTTACCTTTGTCCCAGCATGTTTACTGTACATGACAGCAAAGGCAATCAGCATTTAATAAAGAGGAGGCCATTTTGCAACACTGCTATTGAGGAGGCCAAAAGTGTTTGACTGTTGGGAAAAAGAGAGCTCTTAACGGCTGCCATGTTGGAGCCAGAGAGCAGACTGTTGACAATTTAAAAAAAAAACAAGTGCCTCTCAAGTTTATTGGCGGTTAGCAAGCAACCCTTTGATGTGCATTACTGCCACCTTCTGGAATAGAGCATGCAGCAAGATGCTACCCTATTCTGCTAACTCATCTGTGCAGAAGCATGCAATATTATTGTACATGTATTGTGGGAGAACAAAATAGTCCATGTATTGTGGCAGGACAAAATAGTCCATGTATTGTGGCAGAACAAAATAGTCCATGTATTGTGGCAGAACAAAATAGTCCATGTATTGTGGCAGAACAAAATAGTCCATGTATTGTGGCAGAACAAAATAGTCCATGTATTGTGGCAGAACAAAATAGTCCATATATTGTGGCAGAACAAAATAGTCCATATATTGTGGCAGAACAAAATAAACTATGTATTGTGGCAGAAAAAAATAGTCCATGTATTGAGGGAGAACAAAATAGTCCATTTATTGTGGCAGAACAAAATAGTCCATGTATTGTGGCAGAACAAAATAGTCCATGTATTGTGGCAGAACAAAATAGTCCATGTATTGTGGCAGAACAAAATAGTCCATATATTGTGGCAGAACAAAATAGTCCATATATTGTGGCAGAACAAAATAAACTATGTATTGTGGCAGAAAAAAATAGTCCATCTATTGAGGGAAAACAAAATAGCCCATGTATTGTGGCAGAAAAAAATAGTCCATGCATTGTGGGAAAACAAAATAGTCCATGTATTGTGGCAGAACAAAATAGTCCATGTATTGTAGCAGAAAAAAATAGTCCATGTATTGTGGGAGAACAAAATAGTCCATGTATTGTGGCAGAACAAAATAGTCCTTGTATTTTGGGAGAAAAAAATAGTCCATGTATTGTGGCAGAACAAAATAGTCCATGTATTGAGGGAAAACAAAATAGTCCATGCATTGTGGCAGAACAAAATAGTCCATGTATTGTGGGAAAACAAAATAGTCCATGTATTGTGGCAGAACAAAATAGTCCATGTATTGTAGCAGAAAAAAATAGTCCATGTATTGTGGGAGAACAAAATAGTCCATGTATTGTGGCAGAAAAAAATAGTCCATGTATTGTGGCAGAACAAAATAGTCCATGTATTGTAGCAGAAAAAAATAGTCCATGTATTGTGGGAGAACAAAATAGTCCATGTGTTGTGGCAGAACAAAATAGTCCATGTATTGTGGGAGAACAAAATGATCCATGTATTGTGGCAGAAAAAAATTGTCCATGTATTGTGGGAAAACAAAATAGTCCATGTATTGTGGCAGAACAAAATAGTCCATGTATTGTAGCAGAACAAAATAGTCCATGTATTGTGGGAGAACAAAATAGTCCATGTATTGTGGGAGAACAAAATAGTCCATGTTTTGTGGCAGAACAAAATAGTCCATGTATTGTGGGAGAACAAAATAATCCATGTATTGTGGCAGAAAAAAATAGTCCATGCATTGTGGGAAAACAAAATAGTCCATGTATTGTGGCAGAACAAAATAGTCCATGTATTGTGGCAGAACAAAATAGTCCATGTATTGTGGCAGAACAAAATAGTCCATGTATTGTGGAGAACAAAATAGTCTATGTATTGTGGCAGAACAAAATATTCCATGTATTGTGGGAGAACAAAATAGTCTATGTATTGTGGCAGAACAAAATAGTCCATGTATTGTGGGAGAACAAAATAATCCATGTATTGTGGCAGAAACAAATAGTCCATGTATTGTGGCAGAATAAAATAGTCCATGTATTGTGGCAGAACAAAATAGTCCATGATCATTATTTGGTTTACAATGTTTTACTTTTTTTTCTACAGTTTAGACAGCCATGACATGATGTTCTTTACACGTGATGTCATCTTTTTATTTGTTCTTTACACGCGTTGTCATCTTTTTATTTGTTCTTTACACCTGATGTCATCTTTTTATTTGTTCTTTACACGTGATGTCATCTTTTTATTTGTTCTTTACACGTGATGTCATCTTTTTATTTGTTCTTTACACGTGATGTCATCTTTTTATTTGTTCTTTACACGTGATGTCATCTTTTTATTTGTTCTTTACAAGTGATGTCATCTTTTTATTTGTTCTTTACACGTGATGTCATCTTTTTATTTGTTCTTTACAAGTGATGTCATCTTTTTATTTGTTCTTTACACATGATGTCATCTTTTTATTTGTTCTTTACAAGTGATGTCATCTTTTTATTTCTTCTTTACACGTGATGTCATCTTTTTATTTCTTCTTTACACGTGATGTCATCTTTTTATTTGTTCTTTACAAGTGATGTCATCTTTTTATTTCTTCTTTACACGTGATGTCATCTTTCTATTTGTTCTTTACACGTGATGTCATCTTTCTATTTGTTCTTTACACGTGATGTCATCTTTCTATTTGTTCTTTACAAGTGATGTCATCTTTTTATTTCTTCTTTACACGTGATGTCATCTTTTTATTTCTTCTTTACACGTGATGTCATCTTTTTATTTGTTCTTTACAAGTGATGTCATCTTTTTATTTCTTCTTTACACGTGATGTCATCTTTCTATTTGTTCTTTACACGTGATGTCATCTTTCTATTTGTTCTTTACACGTGATGTCATCTTTCTATTTGTTCTTTACAAGTGATGTCATCTTTTTATTTGTGTCATCTTCCCTGCAGGTGGAGCTGCAGAGTAAGACTCAACAAGTGACTTGACACAGCAAAAGAATGCAAAGGTGGAATTACACCTGGACAAAAAGAGGCGGGGTCTGCTCCGGTCTCATGCACGCTGCATACATTTCAAGGGGGCGGGGCTCCACCTTAATTCACCGGGCGCACTTTGAATGTCAACGTGGAGCGACTGAGGACGCGAGCTCTACGTCACGCAGGAGGAAGGATGGCGTCTTTCGTATGTTTGTTGACGGCTTGTGGGCGGTCTGTGGTGTGTTTACACAAAGGTGCACCTTATGTTGGAATAGAAGAGGAGAGGAAGAGTGAGTACTTTGTTAGTCCAAGCAGGAGTGGAGTAGAAGGCCAATAGAACTCTTATCAGCGATCATGCAAAGCAATGAGTTTCCCTTTAAGACATCAGTTTGTATTTGTCATCACCCTAAATCCTCCAATCTCACACCAAATGTTGCTCTCCTCAATTCCCAAGAACCCCCTCAGTAACCAGTTCTGGGGCTTTGTTTTTACCTCTGATGGATTCTGTCTCATTAGGAATGTTTGTTGACCAGACTTTAAGTTTTTCGTTGTGTTCATGTTCTGTGGGTCAACTAGTTTTTTGGGAGCGTCACCGATCTGCTTACTAAGTTTGGTGTATTTGATGGGCGGTGAGAAATGTGACGGTTGTGTTCCTCATCGGAAGCCATAGGGCAGGGGTGTCAAAGTCATTTTAGATGGGGGGCCACATGGAGACAAATCTACTCCCAAGTGGGCCGGACTGGTAAAATCACGGCACGGTAACTTTAAAACAAAGACAACTTCAGATTGTTTTCTTTTTTTAAAAAATAGAACGAGCATATTCTGAAAATGTACAAATCATAATGTAGTTTTTTTTTTTTACACTTACATGTTGCAGTGAATAGTATTCTACAGAGCCCCTAAAGCAGACCTGAGCAAATAAAGGCCTGGGGGCCACATGCTGCCCTTTAAACTTTTCCATCTGGCCCGCCGGACATTTCCAAATCATTTATTTAGATGTTTAAGATGTAAAGTGTAGCTGCCATTATGATGTGCACTCATCTTTTATAATCACTCTAAGTCTTCAACTATACTAAGTCTTTACATGCTTGGAATCTGCACTTTTGGATGATGTACCAGTTACTATGGTCATCTAATTAGTTAGTATTGTCATCTACAAATCCCATTTCCATACAAGTTGGGAAATGGTGTTAGATGTAAATATAAACAGAATACAATGATTTGCAAATCCTTTTCAACCCATATTCAGTTGAATACGCTACAAAGACAACATATTTGATGTTCAAACTGATTTTTTTTTCAAATAATCATTGACTTTAGAATTTGAAGCCAGCAACACGTGACAAAGAAGTTGGGAAAGGTGGCAATAAATACTGATAAAGCTGAGAAGTACTCATCAAACACTTATTTGGAACATCCCACAGGTGTGCAGGCTATTTGGGAACAGGTGGGTGCCATGATTGGCTATAAAAACAGCTTCCCAAAAAATGCTCAGTCTTTCACAAGAAAGGATGGGGCGAGGTACACCCCTTTGTCCACAACTGCGTGAGCAAATAGTCAAACAGTTTAAGAACAACCTTTCTCAAAGTGCAATTGCAAGAAATTTAGGGATTTCAACATCTACGCTCCATAATATCATCAAAAGGTTCAGAGAATCTGGAGAAATCACTCCACGTAAGCAGCATGGCCGGAAACCAACATTGAATGACCGTGACCTTCCATCCCTCAGACGGCACTGTATCAAAAACCGACATCAATCTCTAAAGGATATCACCACATGGGCTCAGGAACACTTCAGAAAACCATTGTCACTAAATACAGTTGGTCGCTACATCCGTAAGTGCAAGTTAAAGCTCTACTATGCAAAGCGAAAGCCATTTATCAACAACATCCAGAAATGCTGACAGCCTCTCTGGGCCCGAGATCATCTAAGATGGACTGATGCAAAGTGGAAAAGTGTTCTGTGGCCTGACGAGTCCACATTTCAATTTTTGGGGGGGAAATATTCGACATTGTGTCATCCGGACCAAAGGGAAAGCGAACCATCCAGACTGCTATTGACGCAAAGTTGAAAAGCCAGCATGTGTGATGGTATGGGGGTGCATTAGTGGCCAAGGCATGGGTAACTTACACATCTGTGAAGACACCATTAATGCTGAAAGGTACATACAGCTTTTGGAACAACATATGCTGCTATCTAAGCGCCGTCTTTTTCATGGATGCCGCTGCTTATTTCAGCAAGACAATGCCAAGGCACATTCAGCACGTGTTACAACAGCGTGGCTTTGTAAAAAAAAGAGTGTGGGTACTTCCCTGCCCCGCCTGCAGTCCAGACCTGTCTCCCATGGAAAATGTGTGGCGCATTATGAAGTGTAAAATAGGACAGCAGAGACCCCGGACTGTTGAAGGACTGAAGCTCTACATAAAACAAGAATGGGAAAGAATTCCACTTTCAAAGCTTCAACAATTAGTTTCCTCAGTTTCCAAACGTTTATTGAGTGTTGTTAAAAGAAAAGGTGATGTAACACAGTGGTGAACATGCCCTTTCCCAACTACTTTGGCACGTGTTGCAGCCATGAAATTCTAAGTTAATTATTTGGAAAAAAAAACAAAGTTTATGAATTTGAACATCAAATATGTTGTCTTTGTAGCATATTCAACTGAATATGGCTTGAAAAGGATTTGCAAATCATTGTATTCTGTTTATATTTACATCAAACACAATTTCCCAACTCTTATGGAAACGGGGTTTGTACATATGTAGCATCATCTACAAGGAATTGCTTCTGCGACATCTAGTGGACACATTTGGAACAGCAGTTTCTTTCATACGTAAATGTCAGGTTCATGGTTATACTTGGCAAACTCTTCCTGGGGGCCAGATAAAACCTGTTGGCGGGCTGTAGGTTTGACACCCCTGCCTTACAATGTACCGTGGGGTCAGCGGGGTGAGTGGGGTCAGCAGGGTCAGTGGAGTCAGCGGGATGCAACAACGGAAGCGACAAGTTGCCTGATCGTCGCCATCTTTTAAGTTTATTTGTGCAATGTTCAGTCCTATTTATCTCCCTTCTGAGCAGACTTTAGGAAGTGTGTGTGAACTTCTGTGTATATTTACTTGGAGTACAACGATTGTATTGTCAATATTTTTATCATGATTATTATTATGATTGTTGCTCACTGACAGAGTCTCTCTGTGTTCTCGGCGCAAAGACGTTTTATATGAGTGACGACGTACGAAAACAGTGAGGCAGAGTTGTCGTCATGGCAACCGTCGCTGACAACGTTTAGCATTTTAACTGATTTGCTGGGTTAGTAAGTAGTCGTATAATTGAACAAGAAAAAAAGACTATTATGAGAGAAGGTATTGTTCTTGTGTGTTTGGACTACAAAAGTTATTTTCTACTGTATCCATGTCTAATAATTACTGTTGGGACATTTTTACTCCCTGGAAATTGGGCCATGTTGGAAAACAAGCTGCATATTTGATCTCTCTTTTTTTTGTTTTTTTGTCGTTATTCTTTTAGTGTGGCGTTGTTGGCCCCGTCATGTGACAGGACGGGGCGGTTGGAGTTTGATCTTTTGCACTTCTGTATATAGTTGGACAAAAAAAAAAGAAAGTGGTGTATATTGAGATCTTATTTTGAATATAAAAAAATGACGTCTGTACTGACGAGAGTTGTTTTGCTAGGATAATAACACAAAAATAACGGTATGAAAGGCAGAAGAAATCACTTGCATCCAAAAAGGCCCCCGAAGAGTCGTCATTCTCTAAGCCCCGCCCCCTTCCAGGACTGGCCAATACAGTAGACCCTTTTTACGGTGATGTCACTTCCATTTTATGTAAACAAATGATGTAAATCCCGTTTTGTTATTTGCAATCATGGGAATCTTAACGTCTGTTGTTTACCTTTTTCATTCAGGAAGAGAACGAGCTTAGAGGTCCCTTATTACTGAAAACTCCCTTTTTAATAATGGCATAACAACTAATATATGTCGTTAAAGCCCTCATGATGTCCCTCGCTTTTAAAGTCCACATTATGAATGACACGCATCTCACCATCTCTGAGCCGCCCACTACAGGCTTCACTACACATCCTAATTTAAAGATGAGGTGTCATTCAGCTACAAAGATGTAAATTGGATATATTTTTTTCCCGTGGATAGGTCCATTAATCTTGTGCTAAGTCAACAAAGCATACAAACTGAAAGAGAAACTATTCAAGAGGGTCGAGTAACTCAGTGGCCTCGTGGTTAGAGTATCTGCTCTGACATTGGGAGGTTGTGAGTTCAAACCCCGGCCGAGTCATACCAAAGACTATAAAAATGGGAGCCATGACCTCCCTGCTTGGCACTCAGCATCAAGGCTTGGAATTGGGGGTTAAATCCCAAAAGTGATTCCCGGGCGTGGCCACCGCTGCTGCTCACTGCTCCCCTCACCTCCCAGGGGGTGATCGAGGGGGGAGGGTCAAATGCAGAGTCTAATTTGGCCGCACCTAGTGTGTGTGTGACAATCATTGCTACTTTAACTTGAACTCCTTGCCTTATAGGACTAGATAGAAAAATAAAAACTGTGCAATATTTGAACAATTTCAACGTTAAAAACTGACACTTTCCGCAGTAAATCACACATTATTCACTTTCTTTACATTTGCACTGAAAACACTAATGTTTACAGAACGTTATCAATGTGTGAACTGTATCATGCAGCATTTTAAGTGGGGTTGCCAATTGTTTATTTTACATGACTTGCTATACTTGCATATTTGCTAGCCTAACATCATTACTATTGTGACATCTAGTGGACACATTTACAACAGCAGTTTCTTTCATTTAAAAATGCATCTTAATTTTACTGATTGACATCCCTGGTGTAGTTTCCAATCACATCAAGTCTAGATTTAGGCCGGCACACGTCCAAGTCTTATTTGAAACTGCTGAAAATGACAAACTTTTGTAATGCGGGACCTTTAAGAGGTCTGACGTCGCCGCAAAAAGGGTCTACTCTCGCTCTTCTCCCTTGTTTTTTTTTTTTAAGTTGTCAGCAGCTTGTAGTTTGCCAGAAGAGGGGGTCTACACAACCCCAGCCTGTTCCGGTCAGGCCGAGACAACACAACACAACACACACACTGTCTCTTTAAATGCATGTGGAAGGAAAACTACATCTAAGCAAAAACACTCCATACTCAGACTAAGAAGACATGTTACCAAGAAAGATGTATTTCAAATATTCATACAATATCAACATGTAATGGAATAAGATATTTATACAAAAAAAAGAAAGAATAGTGTTTTTTTTATAAAAAAAGAATACAATCCTGAGACAAAGGCCATGGTATGTTCTTCAAGTTCTGCTTCGAAAAGCTGAAAATGGTTTCAGTCACCTTAGTCACCTCACCTGCTGCAAGCCCGCATGCTTACACACAATACTTTGTCTCACACACAATACTTTGTCTCACACACAATACTTCTTCTTACACACAATACTTTGTCTTACACACAATACTTTGTCTTACAATACTTTTTCTTACACACAATACTTCTTACACACAATACTTCTTCTTACACACAATACTTTGTCTCACACACAATACTTCTTCTCACACACAATACTTTGTCTCACACACAATACTTCTTCTCACACACAATACGTTGTCTTACACACAATACTTCTTCTTACACACAATACTTTGTCTTACACACAATACTTTTTCTTACACACAATACTTCTTACACACAATACTTCTTCTTACACACAATACTTCTTCTTACACACAATACTTTTTCTTACACACAATATTTCTTACACACAATACTTCTTCTTACACACAATACTTTGTCTCACACACAATACTTCTTCTCACACACAATACGTTGTCTTACACACAATACTTTTTCTTACACACAATACTTTGTCTTACACACAATACTTTTTCTTACACACAATACTTCTTACACACAATACTTCTTCTTACACACAATACTTTGTCTCACACACAATACTTCTCACACACAATACGTTGTCTTACACACAATACTTCTTCTTACACACAATACTTTGTCTTACACACAATACTTCTTCTTACACACAATACTTTGTCTTACACACAATACTTTGTCTTACACACAATACTTTGTCTTACACTCAATACTTCTTCTTACACACAATACTTTGTCTTACACACAATACTTCTTCTTACACACAATACTTTTTCTTACACACAATACTTTGTCTTACACACAATACTTCTTCTTACACACAATACTTTGTCTTACACACAATACTTCTTCTTACACACAATACTTCTTCTTACACACAATACGTTGTCTTACACACAATACTTCTTACACACAATACTTCTTCTTACACACAATACTTCTTCTTACACACAATACTTTGTCTTACACACAATACTTCTTCTTACACACAATACTTTGTCTTACACACAATACTTTTTCTTACACACAATACTTCTTCTTACACACAATACTTTGTCTCACACACAATACTTCTTCTCACACACAATACTTCTTCTTACACACAATACTTCTTCTTACACACAATACTTTGTCTTACACACAATACTTTGTCTTACACACAATACTTTGTCTTACACACAATACTTTGTCTTACACACAATACTTTTTCTTACACACAATACTTTGTCTTACACACAATACTTCTTCTTACACACAATACGTTGTCTTACACACAATACTTCTTACACACAATACTTCTTCTTACACACAATACGTTGTCTTACACACAATACTTCTTACACACAATACTTCTTACACACAATACTTTGTCTTACACACAATACTTCTTCTTACACACAATACTTTGTCTTACACACAATACTTTGTCTTACACACAATACTTTGTCTTACACACAATACTTCTTACACACAATACTTTGTCTCACACACAATACTTCTTCTTACACACAATACTTCTTACACACAATACTTCTTACACACAATACTTTGTCTTACACACAATACTTCTTACACACAATACTTTGTCTTACACACAATACTTTGTCTTACACACAATACTTCTTCTTACACACAATACTTCTTCTTACACACAATACATTGTCTTACACACAATACTTCTTACACACAATACTTCTTACACACAATACTTCTTCTTACACACAATACTTTGTCTTACACACAATACTTCTTCTTACACACAATACTTTGTCTTACACACAATACTTTGTCTTACACACAATACTTCTTCTTACACACAATACTTCTTCTTACACACAATACTTCTTCTTACACACAATACTTCTTACACACAATACTTCTTCTTACACACAATACTTTGTCTTACACACAATACTTTGTCTTACACACAATACTTCTTACACACAATACTTCTTCTTACACACAATACTTTGTCTTACACACAATACTTCTTCTTACACACAATACTTTGTCTTACACACAATACTTCTTCTTACACACAATACTTCTTACACACAATACTTCTTCTTACACACAATACTTTGTCTTACACACAATACTTCTTACACACAATACTTCTTCTTACACACAATACTTTGTCTTACACACAATACTTCTTCTTACACACAATACTTTGTCTTACACACAATACTTTGTGTTTCCTGTGCTAGTAGTGCTGATACAACGTATTCTGTCTCTTTCTTTCTGCCTTCTCCTTCCCTGCTGGTCAACAGACTCAACTTCCAACTGGTCTAAAGCCATAAAATGTCCAAGAAGACGGGGGAGGTGGGATTTAACACTTTTGTTGGCCCCCTCCCCAACCCCAAAGGGGCCTGCATTGCTATATTTGATTCTTGCTGTTATGGATTTTAAAGAAATAAATAAAAATGACCACTTGACTTGAATTGTGTCATTGTTCTAGGGAGTCCAGGGTTCACAAGACAAGAAAGAGGCCTTGAAAAGGGCTCCCAGGACAGGACTGTGATGCACGTCCCAGCCACTAGATGGAGCCACCACCCTGTCAGGCTGGGTTAGTAAGACACCATTTACATTTCCAGGCAGGAGGTCGAACAAAACATGTGATTCTGCAAAAATGTTTTAGAGTGTCTTTGTTTTAATGAAGGTAAAAAAAATATTTACATCGGAGTTCGGCAACCCACAATGTTG
The DNA here is from genome assembly GCF_033978795.1 of Nerophis ophidion. Classification (NCBI taxonomy): domain Eukaryota; kingdom Metazoa; phylum Chordata; class Actinopteri; order Syngnathiformes; family Syngnathidae; genus Nerophis; species Nerophis ophidion. Next base: position 44,938,220 of record NC_084628.1, read on the forward strand.
AAAGACCACATTGGACCACAAATACAAAAAAGTACCCTGTCCGCAGCCGCAAAAAAACGTATATAAGTGTTATAATGAAGGCGAAATATGATGTATTTTTATTAGCTTATTGTCAAAATGACTTTGTTGCAGGCTGACGCAAATCTTTGCTGACAGAAATGCTGAAATAAGATATGTATTCCATACATTTTTACAATATTGGGAAAACATTAGTAAAACTTATAAGAAGGTGCGATAACTCCCGGAAATTACTATCTAAGAATGACTAAAGGTGTAAATGTGTGTGTCTAAGTCAAAGGAAATATCTTCTTCTCATGGATTTATTACAATCTTGGCAAGCTGGGTAACGTTTGCTGTGGTCTGGAACAACATGGCACACAACTATCAGACATGCAGCCAATATTACATACAGATAATGTGTCATGAGACATGGAAAAAAAACTAAATACACCGAGGACAGTGTCAAGGAAATTAAATATAGCTACAAACGAGGCATAATGATGCAATATGTACATACAGCTAGCCTTAATAGCATGTTAGCATGAATTGATCAACGTGGACCCCGACTTAAAAAAGTTGAAAAACTTATTGGGGTGTTACCATTTAGTGGTCAATTGTACGGAATATGTACTGTACTGTGCTATCTACTAATAAAGTTTAGATCAATCAAAAAATTAGCATAGATTAGCCTGCAGTCGTGCAGTGACCAAATATGCCTGATTAGTACTCCAACAAGTCGATAACATCAACAAAGCTCACCTTTGTGCATTCACGCATAGCATAAAACGTTTGGTGGACAAAACGAGACGAGGAAGGAGTGGCATGAAACACATCTTTCTGTGGCAGCGTCAGAGAAAGTTGTTCATGTGATCAAACTGTTGAGTCTCAGTGCACACAACGGTGAGTTCAAGGGCCGGTGAAATGAGTAGGACAAAACGACGCTCGTCAGTGAAGCATGAAGACAAACATATTCAATAGTGGACTTTATAACAATTAGGAAGGTTTGTGTTGTGTTTGTTCTCCTACACAAACAATATTACAACAAAAAAAACTAAACATTTTTCACCCCATTTTTTTTCCATTTTCATACATTTTCGCAAAAGCCCCAATGAGCCCCCAGGAGCTGCTCTAGAGCCACCAGGGGCTGCTCTGGAGCCACCAGGGGCTGCTCTGGAGCCACCAGGGGGCGCGCCAGAGCAGCAGGTTGCTGACCCCCACCTTAGTATGACACAGACACATCAAACTACAACCATGCGGGTCAACCCTTGCTGGGGGCCACAACCACTAGGAGGGCCACGTGATCGTTGTCTGGCCTTTTATAAAGATTTGAAGATATTTTTTCCGTCATTTAAACCCATCAGATATGAATTCATTGCGGTCATTAATGTTCAAAGAAAATCAATTTTGTCGTCAAAGTTCAATAATAAAATAGAATCAAATTAGGAATGTTTAATTAAACTCCCTTGCAAAAATGCAAATAAAGATCATTTGTGTCGGTAGCAGCATGGAAGGCTTCACTAGCTGCCTCAACACAGACGTCATAACAACATCAAAGCTCCACTTTAATGTATTCACATGCAGGACTGGCAGGCTTAGGTGATGAAAGAAAGGTAAACAATGCAGGACTATTTGTGGCAGCATCAAACCCACTTAGGTTTAGAGTGACATCATTCTGGTGCGTTCAAGGAACCCAGGTTCAAATTCAAAACGATGGCGTAACTGTTTTGAAAGATGAGGAAGGCACCAATCATAAAAATCATGCAATATTTATCATTCACTAATCAGCTCCAGTATCTGTAATTGTGCCCCATCTTTGACTACAAGCGTGAGTGAAGATTGTACTTCTGACCCCATAAGACCTTCTACATTTCAACCAGAAGGAGATGATACACTATTACACAGGTGGGTACCCAGTGGTTGTTTGAGCACATTGCAGCTAGTCCTGCATATTCACACTCCTTAATGCTTGATTGTCAAATATGTGAATGGAGAGGGGATGTGAGGTTCATATTTTGTTAATATTCAGTGTTTTATCCTTCATAGTTGATATTGTGTGGCTTCATAGCTTATCAAAGTCCTACTAAAACATTTTGATAGATTTTTGAGCGCCGTGTGTAATCCAACATTTTGGTGTTGTTTACTTGAGTCATATTTCAGTCTACACACATCTCTTACGTGTGACTGCCATCTACTGGTCACACTTATTTCTCCATGGACCAAGTATGTGAATTCAACATGTTTTTACTTCAACATTTCTCCACCGACTTAAAAAAAAAAAAAAACTCCAACACAATTTCAACTCATTTAGACCATTCAAGTTTTTATTTTACTATTTTGAAAAAAATTCCTGCTTTTCCTGAGATTCCCAAATGTTTTCTGCAAAGTGCCACAAAGCCCACATTTTTCTTCTGATTAAACTTTAAAATATTCAGCCTGTTTGGAAAATGTGTGCTGCTCCACTTCAACAATTCTAAGAGAACATTGCAGGATTTCAGTTGAACCTCAGCATTGGGGCGTGCATCCAGGTGGATGTGGTTCAACACATCAAATGAAAGACGGCTCAGCGTAAAAAGTCTGTTGATGTTTCATCATACTGCTGCTTTAAAGCAGAAGTTTCCCTGATTCTGAACAATGGACTCTTTGACGACACACTGAGATCTATTCAGATGAATATTTGACTCCGTGTTAGGTTGTGGTTCTTTCTTGGTGTTTCTTCCACTATTCTGTCTACAGGTGACACCCATTCACCGCCTCGAGTGCCAATCAACCACTTCCTGTTCCAGCTGCTCCTCATTTCACCTGTTAACCAGCCAGCCAATCCTGGTCCACCATTCATCCTCCCATCCTGCTTAAAACCACCTGCTCACCACCTGCTCAGGTTGGTTGTTTTCACCGCCATGCTGCTCGTAGCTTTGATGTTGCAATTGTCACATCTGCTTTGTCTTTTTGAAGCTCTTTGCCTAACTTGCGCAACCTCTTTTCATTTTTTGTACTTTTCAACCGTCCGTGTTTTGTACTTATTTGTGTAGTGTGCAGCCTCAGCCTCGTCATGGAGGAGGAGACTGGGGGTCAGCCGTCAGTGGCTCTCCAGCTGCCTGTCTCAAGACTTGGACTTGGGCATGGATTGTTTTTCCGATGCAAAAGAAAATTGGCACGAGCGAGACGTGAATGTAAGTACTTTTTTATTTATACTAACAAACTACAAACAAAAGGCGCGCAGAACAAACTTGACTAAAAAACAAAACTAGCACTATGGCATGACTATAGACAAAAACAAAAAACAACTGTGACAAAAAAAAAAAAAACTTACTTGGCAGGAGGGAAACTATGGGCAGAGAATAAACAGCAAAGGCATGAAGGCAGTTGAGGAATAATTTTGCCAGGATAACTTCCTGGCAACTTCCGGTTTAAATAATAGACATGATCATTACAAACAGGTGTGAGAGGACAAGGGGAAAACTAATGAGTTGCTATGGTAATAAGAAATATGAGGAAGTGCAGGAACAAGAAATAAATGTCCAAAAAACAAAACCGAACATGACCAAAACAAAACATGAAGACACAGACGTGTCAGCCTGAGTGGCTCCCTGGAGCATTTTTAAAAAGGACTGAAAATGGAAAAAGATGGGGGGGGGGATTATTTTTTTTGTTTGTTTTAGTATGTTTTTTTGTTGGAGGACAAACATAGCACCTAGCATGAATTGTTGAAGGTGGACCCCGACTTAAACAAGTTGAAAACTTATTGGGGTGTTACCATTTAGTGGTCAATTGTACAGAATATGTACTGTACTGTGCAATCTACTAATACAAGTATCAATCAATCAATCAAACAAACCTTCCCATTTGTTAGAACTACCACTGTTGAATATGTTTAATGTGAGGATTTGGTGAACATGGTTTTGCCCTACTAATTTTGGCGGTTCTTGAACTCATCATAGTGTAGACTGTGACGCAACAGTTTGTTTACATGTAAAATCTGCCACTCCTTTGTCTCTTTGGGGGCGGGGGGCGTGGCCTGCGGACCAGCAGCGAAGCGGGGTGTGTCAGGGCCGGCTTCGAGATCAGCGGCAGGTGTGTAGATGACACAGCTGAGAGTGTTTGTCTGATCACCTGTCGCTCTGTTTAAGGAGGGCTGGTTGAAATGATGAAGGTGGACCCCGACTTAAACAAGTTGAAAAACTTATTGGGGTGTTACCATTTAGTGGTCAATTGTACGGAATATGTACTGTACTGTGCAATCTACTAATGTTTCAATCAATCAAAAAAAGATGTTGGCGAAGCACGAGGGGAGCGAGAGGAAGACAGACGACTCTGAAGGAAAACCATTCATGTGCTCGATTGAGGAAAAAGTCCTTTGCTGAAAAGCACCCAGACTTTGCACGTCCTAACATGTTTATTGTAAAATAAGCATTATTGTTAAACCCTGAAAAGGTGTGGTGATGTCGGTGACTGATGGTCAAAAGAACCCAGAGGAACAAGACCTCCACAGTCTCATTTTGTCCACCAAACGTTGTATGCTGTGTGTGAATGCACAAAGATTAGCTTTGTTGATGTTATTAATTTGTTGGGGTGCTAATCAGGAAGATTTGTTCAGTGCATGACTGCAAGCTAATCAATGCTAACATGCTATTTAGGCGAGCTGGATGTACATATTGCATCATTGTACCTCATTTGTAGCTATCTTTGACTTAGTCCTCTGTGTATTTCATTTATATTTGCATGTCTCATGACACATTGTCTGTATGTAACATTGGCTGCATTTCTCATAGTTGTTTGTATGCCATGTTGTTCCAGACCACAGCAAACATTACCCAGCTTGCCAAAGATGATAAAAAATCTATTAGAAGTTATTTCCTTTAACTTGGACACACACATCTATACCTTTGGCCATTCTGAGACAGTAATTACCAGAAATTATCTCATCCTGGGAAAATCCTGGGAAAAACCTCAATTTTACTAATGCTTTCCAATGTTGTAAAAGTGTGTAGAATTGAAATACACATTTACACCCACAAGAAGTGGGTGTAAATGTGGGTGACAAGATGAGGGCAGCAGCTGTACACTCAGTTGAAGGGCGGCCATTCACAGGGTTTACAGGATGTTTCTGCATGAACATGTTCAGCAGGCGTATGAAACACTTGTCGCCTGCCTTCATTGTGGCTTAGTGAGCTGGTGGTTTGTCCATGTGGAGCAGCAATGGAGACTGGACTTAGTGAGCTGGTGGTTTGTGTGTGTGGAGCAGCAATGGAGACTGGGGTTAGTGAGCTGGTGGTTTGTCCATGTGGAGCAGCAATGGAGACCGGGGTTAGTGAGCTGGTGGTTTGTCCGTGTGGAGCAGCAATGGAGACTGGGGTTAGTGAGCTGGTGGTTTGTGTGTGTGGAGCAGCAATGGAGACCGGGGTTAGTGAGCTGGTGGTTTGTGTGTGTGGAGCAGCAATGGAGACCGGGGTTAGTGAGCTGGTGGTTTGTGTGTGTGGAGCAGCAATGGAGACCGGGGTTAGTGAGCTGGTGGTTTGTGTGTGTGGAGCAGCAATGGAGACCGGGGTTAGTGAGCTGGTGGTTTGTCCGTGTGGAGCAGCAATGGAGACCGGGGTTAGTGAGCTGGTGGTTTGTCCATGTGGAGCAGCAATGGAGACTGGGGTTAGTGAGCTGGTGGTTTGTGTGTGTGGAGCAGCAATGGAGACCGGGGTTAGTGAGCTGGTGGTTTGTGTGTGTGGAGCAGCAATGGAGACAGGGGTTAGTGAGCTGGTGGTTTGTGTGTGTGGAGCAGCAATGGAGACTGGGGTTAGTGAGCTGGTGGTTTGTGTGTGTGGAGCAGCAATGGAGACTGGGGTTAGTGAGCTGGTGGTTTGTCCATGTGGAGCAGCAATGGAGACCGGGGTTAGTGAGCTGGTGGTTTGTGTGTGTGGAGCAGCAATGGAGACTGGGGTTAGTGAGCTGGTGGTTTGTCCATGTAGAGCAGCAATGGAGACTGGGGTTAGTGAGCTGGTGGTTTGTCCATGTGGAGCAGCAATGGAGACTGGGGTTAGTGAGCTGGTGGTTTGTCCATGTGGAGCAGCAATGGAGACCGGGGTTAGTGAGCTGGTGGTTTTCCGTGTGGAGCAGCAATGGAGACTGGGGTTAGTGAGCTGGTGGTTTGTGTGTGTGGAGCAGCAATGGAGACCGGGGTTAGTGAGCTGGTGGTTTGTGTGTGTGGAGCAGCAATGGAGACCGGGGTTAGTGAGCTGGTGGTTTGTGTGTGTGGAGCAGCAATGGAGACTGGGGTTAGTGAGCTGGTGGTTTGTCCATGTGGAGCAGCAATGGAGACCGGGGTTAGTGAGCTGGTGGTTTGTGTGTGTGGAGCAGCAATGGAGACTGGGGTTAGTGAGCTGGTGGTTTGTCCATGTGGAGCAGCAATGGAGACTGGGGTTAGTGAGCTGGTGGTTTGTCCATGTGGAGCAGCAATGGAGACTGGGGTTAGTGAGCTGGTGGTTTGTCCATGTGGAGCAGCAATGGAGACCGGGGTTAGTGAGCTGGTGGTTTGTCCGTGTGGAGCAGCAATGGAGACTGGGGTTAGTGAGCTGGTGGTTTGTGTGTGTGGAGCAGCAATGGAGACCGGGGTTAGTGAGCTGGTGGTTTGTGTGTGTGGAGCAGCAATGGAGACCGGGGTTAGTGAGCTGGTGGTTTGTGTGTGTGGAGCAGCAATGGAGACTGGGGTTGGTGAGCTGGTGGTTTGTCCATGTGGAGCAGCAATGGAGACTGGGGTTAGTGAGCTGGTGGTTTGTGTGTGTGGAGCAGCAATGGAGACCGGGGTTAGTGAGCTGGTGGTTTGTGTGTGTGGAGCAGCAATGGAGACTGGACTTAGTGAGCTGGTGGTTTGTGTGTGTGGAGCAGCAATGGAGACCGGGGTTAGTGAGCTGGTGGTTTGTGTGTGTGGAGCAGCAATGGAGACCGGGGTTAGTGAGCTGGTGGTTTGTGTGTGTGGAGCAGCAATGGAGACTGGGGTTAGTGAGCTGGTGGTTTGTCCATGTGGAGCAGCAATGGAGACTGGGGTTAGTGAGCTGGTGGTTTGTGTGTGTGGAGCAGCAATGGAGACCGGGGTTAGTGAGCTGGTGGTTTGTCCATGTGCAGCAGCAATGGAGACTGGGGTTAGTGAGCTGGTGGTTTGTGTGTGTGGAGCAGCAATGGAGACTGGGGTTAGTGAGCTGGTGGTTTGTCCATGTGCAGCAGCAATGGAGACTGGGGTTAGTGAGCTGGTGGTTTGTCCATGTGGAGCAGCAATGGAGACTGGACTTAGTGAGCTGGTGGTTTGTGTGTGTGGAGCAGCAATGGAGACTGGGGTTAGTGAGCTGGTGGTTTGTCCATGTGGAGCAGCAATGGAGACCGGGGTTAGTGAGCTGGTGGTTTGTGTGTGTGGAGCAGCAATGGAGACCGGGGTTAGTGAGCTGGTGGTTTGTGTGTGTGGAGCAGCAATGGAGACTGGGGTTAGTGAGCTGGTGGTTTGTGTGTGTGGAGCAGCAATGGAGACTGGGAGGAAGAAGGCTTGACAAGTAGATCCCGGACACTGCAGAGTCTGCGTGAAGAATGAGTTGTCAGAGCATGCAAGTTAGCAGCTAAGCAGACTTTCAGCTAGGATGAAGCAGCACTGACAACATAAAATGATTATTTCCACCCATCATACAACACAATAAGCATTACACTCATGGCACACACATTTACTTCTTTCACACATGCTGAATTTTACACTTTCACCCTACAACAGTCCCCATGGTTCTATTCCTCTTAGGTCCAGAGGACACCACGTCCACAGTTTCCAAAAACAATTTGAAATGTGGACTCGTCAGACCACAGAAGACTTTTCCACTTTGCATCCGTCCATCTTGGATTATGACGAGCCCGGAGAAGCCGGTGGCATTTCTGGGTGTTGTTGATAAATGGCTGTGGCTTTGCATAGTAGAGTTTTAACTTGCACTTACAGATGTAGCGACCAACCGTAGTTACTGACAGTGGTTTTCTGAAGTGTTCACGTGGTGATATCTTTTACACACTGATGCAAAAACCACCTGAGGGGTCGAAGATAACGGGCATTCAATGTTGGTTTTCAGCCTTGCCGCTTACGTGCAGTGATTTCTCCAGATAGTCTGAACCTTTTGATGATATTATGGAGTGTAGATGGTGAAATCCCTAAATTCCTTGCAAAAGCTGCTTGAGAAATGTTGTTCTTAAACAGTTTGCTCAGGCATTTGTGTCAGGCTTGTCCCTGACAGTTTGACCATGTCTTAGTTGTTCCTCTGCATTTGTCTTTAGTTCCTGTCAGCACTCTGTCAGGTTCTGTGGGACTTCAGCTTCCAGACTAACAAACATCTTCTGGTTCACCAACCAGACATAGTGTTGGTGGACAGAGAGCAGAAAAGGCTGGTAGTGATCCCAGCTGACAGAAACATCAGGAAGAAGGAACATGAGAAACTTGAGAAGTACCAAAGGTTGAAAGAGCAGCTGGAACAGATGTGGAAGGTCAAAGCTAGAGTGATCAACACATGTTTCATCCAGATGTACATCAAAGAATCCATTAAGTGATAAGTGTTCTATTTGTGAATTTTCAAACACAGTATGACTGTTCAAACTGTGTGTAATGTTACAGTGGTCAAATATATTGAATATACATGAAAACAAGCCTTGTTTTAATGAATACTTGGGCCTCCTTCGCTACTCTATTTTTACTGTTAGTCTTTATGGTGCTGCTAGGACAGCCAAGTGTCTTCTGAGGTGGTGCTTGGTCAGAACAGTTTGAGAAGCACTGGCCTATAGAAGACATGCTACATGAAAATACAACTTAGGACTGAAGTTGTCACCTTGTGTAAATGCTAAATAAAAAGAGAATACAACAAATCCTTTTCAACTTATATTCAATTGAATAGACTGCAAAGACAAGATATTTCATCTTCACACTGGAAATTCTTTGCAAATATTAGCTCATTTGGAATTTGATGCCTGCAACATGTTTCAAAAAAGCTGGCAAAAGTGACAAAAAAGACTGAGAAAGTTGAGGAATGCTCATCAAAGACTTATTTGGAACATGCCATAGGTGTGCAGGCTAATTGGGAACAGGTGGGTGCCATGATTGGCTATAAAAGCAGCTTCCATGAAATACTCACTCATTCACAAACAAGGACGGGGCGAGGGTCACCACTTTGTCAACAAATGCCTGAGCAAATTGTTTAAGAACAACATTTCTCAAGCAGCTATTGCAAGGAATTTAGGGATTTCACCATCTACGCTCCGTAATATCAATAAAAGGTTCAGAGAATCTGGAGAAAACCAACATTGAATGCACGTGACTTGCAATCTCTCAGGCGGTACTGCATCAAAAAGCCACATCAGTGTGTAAAGGATATCACCACATGGGCTCAGAAACACTTCATAAAACCACCCTCAGTAACTACAGTTGGTTGCTACATCTGTAAGTACAAGTTAAAACTCTACTATGCAGAGCCAAAGCCATGTATCAACAACACCCGGAAACGCTGCTGGCTTCGCTGGGCCTGAGCTCATCTAAGATGGACTGATGCAAAGAGGAAAAGTGTTCTCTGGTCTGACGAGTCCACTTTTCAAATTGTGTTTGTAAAGTGTGGATGAAGGCAACATGTGTGATGTCATGAGGGTGTTGCTAAGTTTGTCAGTGTGAAGATGAAATATCTTGTCTTTGCAGTCTATTCAATTGAATATAAGTTGAAAAGGATTTGCAAATCATTGTATTTACTTCAGATTCACACAAGGTGACAACTTCACTGCTTTTGTCCATTCTGTGCCATTTCTCATCAAAAGCTGTCACTTCCCTGGTATTGAAGTGTTGATGTCGCGTTTAAAAGGTCTTTGTGTGTGTGTGTGTGTGTGTGTGTGTGTGTGTGTGTGTGTGTGTGTGTGTGGAGAGAGAGACAATCATGGCAATCATTTATTGTTTCTATTCTCTCATCCCTTCCCCGAGCTCCCATGATGCACTGCTGCCTTCCCCTGGCTTTCTTTTGCTTTCAACGACAAGAAAGAAGAGATTGTTCGGTTCTTGGCGTTCCGGCTCTCTGTCGGCCAGATGTAATGCGCCGCTGCTTCCTTCCTGTTTGCTTCTTTTTTTTCATCTCTTCTGTCAAGCCTTTTTTTGGCCTTTCTTCTCATCCTCCGCCCCGCTTTCTCTTTCAGTCATTCAACCTTTGCCTCCCCCATCAAAGCTCCCTGTTGTCGCCTCTCTTTTCTCTCCGTGTGGCGTCCTTTCAAGTCCTCTTCCCCTTCCAAACCTTTTTATCCATCGCACTCACCTCCTGTCACGCCGCAGCGAGGCCAGGGGACGCCAGGGGACGCCAGGGGACGCCAGGGGCCCCTTTGACGGCGCACACCTGATGTTTCATTCCGCAGCGGGGCTGCCTGGAGCTGCATGTACCAGACTGTGTGGGGATGGGTGCTCAGTTGGAGGTGGACTGAACAATGCAAGTGGACTTTGACTAATTGGAGGCCAGGAAGCTACTTTTCCAACTTTGGAGCTGCTAATGCCAGAACACTTGTCAGACAACCTTTGACCTTGAGCGACTGCATCCAGCTGCAAAGATCATGCTCCATAATCAATATGGAAAAAGACCTTTTAAAAATGTGGAAAATGACAGTAGAGCTTGACAAAACAAGAATTTGAACTACAAACCCTGTTTCCATATGAGTTGGGAAATTGTGTTAGATGTAAATATAAACAGAATACAATGATTTGCAAATCCTTTTCAAGCCATATTCAGTTGAATATGCTACAAAGACAACATATTTGATGTTCAAACTCATAAAATTAATTTTTTTTGCAAATAACAATCAACTTACAATTTCATGGCTGCAACACGTGCCAAAGTAGTTGGGAAAGGGCATGTTCACCACTGTGTTACATCACCACATGGGCTCAGGAACACTTCAGAAAACCACTGTCACTAAATACAGTTGGTCGCTACATCTGTAAGTGCAAGTTAAAGCTCTACTCTGCAAAGCGAAAGCCATTTATCAACAACATCCAGAAACGCCACCGGGTCCGAGATCATCTAACATGGACTGATGCAAAGTGGAAAAGTGTTCTGTGGTCTGACGAGTCCACATTTCAAATTGTTTTTGGAAATATACGACATCTTGTCATCCAGACCAAAGGGGAAGCGAACCATCCAGACTGTTATCCACGCAAAGTGTAAAAGCCAGCATGTGTGATGGTATGGGGGTGCATTAGTGCCCAAGGCATGGGTAACTTACACATCTGTGAAGGCACCATTAATGCTGAAAGGTAGATACAGCTTTTGGAACAACATATGCTGCCATCTAAGCGCCGTCTTTTTCATGGACGCCCCTGCTTATTTCAGCAAGACAATGCCATGCCACATTCAGCACGTGTTACAACAGCGTGGCTTCATAAAAAAAGAATGCGGGTACTTTCCTGGCCCGCCTGCAGTCCAGACCTGTCTCCCATGGAAAATGTGTGGCGCATTATGAAGCGTAAAATAGGACAGTGGAGACCCCGGACTGTTGAAGGACTGAAGCTCTACATAAAACAAGAATGGGAAAGAATTCCACTTTCAAAGCTTCAACAATTAGTTTCCTCAGTTCCCAAACGTTTATTGAGTGTTGTTAAAAGAAAAGGTGATGTAACACAGTGGTGAACATGCCCTTTCCCAACTACTTTGGCACGTGTTGCAGCCATGAAATTCTAAGTTAATTATCATTTGCAAAAAAAATTAAGTTTGTGAGTTTGAGCATCAAATATGTTGTCTTTGTAGCATATTCAACTGAATATGGCTTGAAAAGGATTTGCAAATCATTGTATTCTGTTTATATTTACATCTAACACAATTTTCCCAACTCTTATGGAAACGGGGTTTGCACAACTGCAGCAATAAAAATAATGTTAAAATAATGGAATAATCATGTATGTATGTATATGTGTATATATATATATATATATATATATATATATATATATATATATATATATATATATATATATATATATGTATATATATGTATGTATATATATATGTATATATATATATGTATATATATATGTATATATATATATGTATATATATATATATATATATATGTATATATATATATATATATATATGTATATATATATATATATATATATATATATATATATATATATGTGTATATATATATGTATATATATATATATATATACACACATGTATGTATATATATATATATATATATATATATATGTATATATATATATATATATATATATATATACACACATGTATGTATATATATATTATGACACAACTTTAGTATGCTTAATGTCCGTTGCTATAGTTATTAGCTATTGTGCTCAAGTTAGACTATTGTATCTGTGCAAGGACAAAACTGCTTGTCTGAAGGGTGGCCTCAGCCGCAGATTTATCTTTGTTTTAGCCCGCTAACCGCCAAGGACTGCAAGGACCTCAATGAAGATAAGACGATGGCACGCAGTCAAAGCAGAAACAAGGAAATCACAAGGCCCCAACACGTTCCATCACATATTGTGCGTACTGGACCTGCTTTGCATAATTTATGTGGCCACTCCTTTTAGAGGCGGCCTCACTGATGTTGACTGTGGAACTCCTGAATAAATAGAGGGACGCGTGGGAGCCGTACCTTAGAGCGTAGCGCGAGACTGTGACTAAGTGTGCAGCTCCAAAGGTTCTCCTCATGAGCTAAATTGAACTCTGTCTCTGTATGATTCCTTGTTTCCTGTCTGTTTAATAGTTGTCATTAATGTTTGAACCTGACATCTCCGGCAGTAAATATTAGCATTATTATGTAGAAAAAAGCAGCACGTGATGGAAGTGACAAGTGAATGTAAGTTAAAGCTTGTTGTTAAAGATTCTGCACATCCTGTTTGCTGTGTGAGCAAGCATCAAGTCCACCGAGAGACAGCATCAAAGAGCTAATGCATGCTATCAGTCCTGCGACTGCTGTCTCCCGCACTTTGCACTCAGCCTTGCCTTGCAACCTCGTTTCCCTCCGTAAGGGCCAACAAATTATTGAGTGGAATGGTCCATTAGGCTGGCTTGCAACCCCGGGCATCAGTCTGGCTGCCATCTTTTCAAAACATTTACTTCAGAAAGGTCTCGTCGGTTGACTTGGCCGCTCTTTTGCAACATCTTACTGTCCAAGGAGAGTGAATGAAGGTAGGGCTCAAGCTGACAACGTTGAAATTGTTCTTGACGCACTTCCTTGGACAAGATAGCTCAACGGACTGTAAGACTTGTAGAAGTTTGCTTCCTGTCTACCGAGAGTTTCAAACCAACCATCAAAGCTTCTATTACATCCAATTATAAAACAAAGATTAAAGCTTTCATTAGCTTTAGGAGCCCCAAATTCACATTTAAATGAGCTAACATAAACTGGCTCATACTGGAAAAGTTCCAGATACACATTTACGCAAAGTAGGAATCAAAAATTACAATTCAAATATTTTCATAACCAGAGTATTGGAAAACTTTATACGACTTTCTCAATATGTTTTTCAAATTAAAACAGCCCATGAAATAACAGGCTTATTTCATATTTACAGTCTTTTAATGCAATACAGTAATGTTGGCCGAGGCTCAGCCAATCAGAGGCCACGATACTGAACAGTGCAGTCTGATTGACTGTGTCTCCTCTCCTGGACAATACTACTGCAATCTTGATATTTGTCATTGTTATGCCCAAAAATGTATAATTTACTACTCAACATTTATTGAATATACTTTGACCAAAATATAAACAATAATGCCCCCCAAAAAATAAGTAATGTCGTGAAGCCGCGATGTTTGAAGCGAGGGATGACTGTATTGCTACGCAGAAAATTACGATAAAAACCATAATGTGTTGAATTTAATTTTTTTCCATAATCCAAAAGCAGTGAATTTTTCACCTTGTGTCAATGCTAAATAAAAAGAGAATACAACAAATCCTTTTCAACTTATATTCACTTGAATAGACTGCAAAGACAAGATATTTCATCTTTGTTATATTTTGCAAATACTAGCTCATTGGGAATTTCATGCCTGCAACATATTTCAAAAAAGCCGGCACAAGTGGCAAAAAAGAGTGAGAAAGCAGAGGACTGCTCATCAAACACTTATGTGAACATCCCACAGGTGAACAGGCTAATTGGGAACAGGTGGGTGCCATGATTGGCTATAAAAGCAGCTTCCATGAAATGCTCACTCATTCACAAAACAAAGACAGGGCAAGGGTCACCACTTTGTCAACAAATGCCTGAGCAAATTGTTTAAGAATCTCAACGAGGAATTTCGGGATTTCACCATCTACGCTCCGTAATATCATCAAAAGGTTGAGAGAATGTGGAGAAATCACTGCACGTGAGCCATGATATTACGCACCTTCCATCCCTCAGGCAACAAAAAGCCACATCAGTGTGTAAAGGACATCACCACATGGGCTCAGGAACACTTCGGAAAACCATTCTCAGTAACTACAGTTGGTTGCTACATCTGTAGATGTGTGTCATGATCCATGGTCTGGTTCATGTTTTGGTTATGTTCTCTTTTAGCTCCTGTTTGACACTTGAGTTTGGGTTGGTTGCCATGGCTACTTATTATTTTCACCTGCCTCTGGTTAGTGGTCAACCACTAATCAGAGAGCTATTTAATTTGGTCACCTTGCTCCCCACGCTGAGTCAGGCGTCATTTGTAGTTTCATGCTTGTTTCATTCGATACCAAAGTTCATGTTGCTCGTTTTCATGACCGATTCCATAGTTAATGCTATTTGTTTCATGCCACAGTTTAGTGAGGTTTCCATGTCCATTGCTTCATGTCCTAGATTTTTGCCTTAGATTCTGCCTCCTAATTGAATAATTAAAAATGTTCCTACCTGCAAGCCTTGTCCGGAATAGTCCGATTGCATCCTGGGTGAACAAACCTTGCAATAAGCTGCAAAAAACCCCGTTATGACAACGTGCAAGTTAAAACTCTACTATGCAAAGCGAAATCCCTTTTATCAACAACACCCAGAAACGCCGCCGGCTTCGATGGACTGATGCAAAGTGGGAAAGTGTTCCCTGGTCTGACGAGTCCACATCTCAAATTGTTTTTTGGAAACTGTGAACATTGTGTCCTCAAGAACAAAGAGGAAAAGAACCATCCGGACTGTTCTAGGGTGAAAGTGTGGTAGTCAGCATGTGTGATGGTATGGGGGTGTATTAGTGATTGTTGTAGGGTGAAAGTGTGGTAGTCAGCATGTGTGATGGTATGGGGGTGTATTAGTGATTGTTGTAGGGTGAAAGTGTGGTAGTCAGCATGTGTGATGGTATGGGGGTGTATTAGTGATTGTTGTAGGGTGAAAGTGTGGTAGTCAGCATGTGTGATGGTATGGGGGTGTATTAGTGATTGTTGTAGGGTGAAAGTGTGGTAGTCAGCATGTGTGATGGTATGGGAGTGTATTAGTGATTGTTGTAGGGTGAAAGTGTGGTAGTCAGCATGTGTGATGGTATGGGGGTGTATTAGTGATTGTTGTAGGGTGAAAGTGTGGTAGTCAGCATGTGTGATGGTATGGGGGTGTATTAGTGATTGTTGTAGGGTGAAAGTGTGGTAGTCAGCATGTGTGATGGTATGGGGGTGTATTAGTGATTGTTGTAGGGTGAAAGTGTGGTAGTCAGCATGTGTGATGGTATGGGGGTGTATTAGTGATTGTTGTAGGGTAAAAGTGTGGTAGTCAGCATGTGTGATGGTATGGGGGTGTATTAGTGATTGTTGTAGGGTGAAAGTGTGGTAGTCAGCATGTGTGATGGTATGGGGGTGTATTAGTGATTGTTGTAGGGTGAAAGTGTGGTAGTCAGCATGTGTGATGGTATGGGGGTGTATTAGTGATAGTTGTAGGGTGAAAGTGTGGTAGTCAGCATGTGTGATGGTATGGGGGTGTATTAGTGATTGTTGTAGGGTGAAAGTGTGGTAGTCAGCATGTGTGATGGTATGGGGGTGTATTAGTGGCCAAGACATGGCTAACTTACACATCTGTGAAGGCACCATTAATGCTGAAATGTACATACAGCTTTTGGAGCAACATATGTTGTTATCATGGACGCCCCTGCTTATTTCAGCAAGCCAGGTGTTACAACAGCGTGTCTTCATAGTAAAAGAGTGCAGGTACTAGACTGGCCTGCCTGTAGTCCAGACATTGAAAATGTGTGCAGGCTAAAATATGAGGGAGGAGACTGCTGAACAACTTAAGCTGTACATCAAGCAAGAATGGGAAAGAATTCCACTTCAAAAAAGTGTCTCCTCAGTTCCCAAACCTGCACTGAGTGTTGTTCAAAGGAAAGGCCATGTAACACACTGGTAAAAATGCCCTTTTTGCAATGTGTTGCTGCCATTACATTCTAACTTCATGATTATTTGCAAAAAAGAAGAAAGTTTGTCAGTGTGAAGATGAAATATCTTGTCTTTGCAGTCTATTCAAGTGAATATAAGTTGAAAAGGATTTGTTGTATTCTCTTTTTATTTACCTTTTACACAAGGTGACAACTTCACTGCTTTTGTACAACGAGACAAACTACAGAGTATTTGTCCAGTGAATTCATGACAACACAACAGTTTTTAGGAACACTTCAAGACTCAGTAAACACATCCTAATAGCATAATTAGCTATGCTTTATTTTGAGCATTTACATCATTATTTATGCATGCCTGTGACTTCCTGTTGTAAACACAGCAGCATGCCAGTAAGTTCCCACTGTGATGAAAGTGTTTATGCTGTGATAAACACAAGCCTGCGGTCCGCTGGTTTGAGGAGAGCATCCACACTGGGGACCAAACCACTTAAAAAAAACAACCAAAAAACACGCTGATGTTTCATTTCAAGGAATATCAGATGAAGTGATTGATCACATGCAATATCACCGCAGGATGAAATATGCAAGAGGCTGAGACCAATCTAACCTCACGTTGTATCCATGGGATGGAGCTCCACTGGTGAGACACCACAATGTGTGTCAGATACCACCAGAGGTGGGTAGTAACAGGCTACATTTACTCCGTTACATCTACTTGAGTAACATTTGGGATGAGTTGTACTTCTAAGAGTAGTTTTAATGCAAGATACTTTTACTTTTACTTGAGTATATTTATAGAGAAAAAGGCTACTTTTACTCCGCTCCATTTATCTACATTCAGCTCGCTACTGATTTTTATCGATCTGTTAATGCAGGCTTTGTTTGTTTTGGTTTGTTAGACAGACCGTCAAAGTAGGATCTATCACATGCCTGCGTTTCACCAATCAAGTGCAGTCACTGGTGACGTTTGACTCCTTTTCACCAATCAAGTGCAGTCACTGGTGATGTTTGACTCCGTTTCACCAATCAAGTGCAGTCACTGGTGACGTTTGACTCCGTTTCACCAATCAAATGCGGTCACTGGTGACGTTTGACTCCGTTTCACCAATCAAATGCGGTCACTGGTGACGTTTGACTCCGTTTCACCAATCAAATGCGGTCACTGGTGACGTTTGACTCCGTTTCACCAATCAAATGCGGTCACTGGTGACGTTTGACTCCGTTTCACCAATCAAATGCGGTCACTGGTGACGTTTGACTCCGTTTCACCAATCAAGTGTGGTCACTGGTGAGGTTTGACTCTGTTTCACCAATCAAGTGTGGTCACTGGTGAGGTTTGACTCCGTTTCACCATTCAAATGTGGTCACTGGTGACGTTTGACTCCGTTTCACCATTCAAATGTGGTCACTGGTGACGTTTGACTCCGTTTCACCAATCAAATGCAGGAAACGGTGAGGTTTGACTCTGTTTCACCAATCAAATGCGATCACTGGTGACGTTTGACTCCGTTTCACCAATCAAATGCAGTCACTGGTGACGTTTGACTCCATTTCACCAATCAAACAGAGCCAGGCAATTACATGATTAACTGCACACGTTTTTTATTTATTTTTATAAACCTTTATTTATAAATTTCAACATTTACAAACAGTTTAAAATCATAATCAAAGTAGGTACAAAAACAGTACAAAACAGTATTAAAAATGTACAAAACAGTAGGGGGATTTTAAATTAAAATGAACTAATTAGAAGGCAAAAAAATATATATATATATAAAATAAACATAGTGCAAAGCCATAGGCTCACTCAATCTCAGTAAATAAGTTACATTTGGAACACAGCATCATCGTTTTCACAGCTTTTTGCTTGTTAGAGGTAGAGTGTTTTAATGTAGAGTTCTAAATCTTTTTTAAAGGCACAAAAAACAGGTCGGGTATTGAGAAACTTACATTTATGAATATAAAACTTAGCCAATAGTATCATGAGCTTGCAAAGGTCAAATTCATTTTCAAGTTTTTTTTCAATACAGTGTAAAAGCAAATATATATTATTTAATATATAATATTGTTTTAGTTGCTTAAGAGATATTCCCGGCTCTGAATTTGTTCATTTCTAATTTTATGTTTTTGTGCATTACTTGTTGCCGTCATCATTAAACAAACAGGTTACTCATCAGTTACTCAGTACTTGAGTAGTTTTTTCACAACATACTTTTTACTTTTACTCAAGTAAATATTTGGGTGACTACTCCTTACTTTGACTTGAGTAATACATCTGTAAAGTAACTGTACTCTTACTTGAGTACAACATCTGGCTCCTCTACCCACCTGTGGTGAGATACCACCTCAGTGACATCTGACTTTGTTTGGGGGACTCCATCACGGTGGCATTTTCACTGGGTGGACACACTGACCTTCTGCTGCTTCTCCCCAAAACCTCGCTGACATTTACAGCCATCGATTGCACTGCAGAAAAACACCCAAAAAATCAAGCTTGTCGTTAGGAGAAATTTGCAGGCGATTTAAAGGGAGCAAATAAGTCATGTGTTGTGGTAAAGTTTAGTTAGCCTGTGGATGTCAGACAGACACAGGAGGAGAGCGGCTGACCTTTCTGCTTGTGTGGCGGTGAAGACAGCATCACATCCCACTGACCTTTCTTTTAAGGTCATTAAAGGAAACATCAGCTCGATGGAGTTTATAACAAGTGGTAAATATTTACTCCTGAAAGTATGCTGCCTCCACCAAAACAACCGTGTTGCTCCAAAATACACAAGAAGCAGATCTATGTCAGGTGCAGATGTGTGAGTACACTCCTAGAAACACTCCCTGACTTTGTATAAGCACGGACTACAGTGGCGCACATTTTCGGGACTTATGCAGATCCCAAATACAGATCAGCAGGTACCAGAAGGTAAAAAAAAGTTGTTTTTGCATAATATTGTGAAACTAAACAGCTGATAATAGGATTCTATGGCGGCGCTCACAGTGGAGCTTCTAGGAGCTCCCGCAGAAGAGGTAGAAACAGACTTTGCGTGCACCGTAAGACCTTATTGTCCCAAACATATGGTATGTGTTTTTTTATACAATTTATCCCTTTTTGGGGGGATTATACATTTAAGCATATATTTGCATTTTTCAACCCAAACTAATTGTTTACATAAACTTCGAAGTGGGAAAACTTTTATTTATACCCTACAATAGAAAATAAAAAAATGACCAGATGACCTTTTCAAATAGTACACTTTTTAGGGAACACTCTTTAAACCAGGGGTGTCCAAACTTCAAAGCAAGCGGGGGACATTTTCATATATATATTTTTTAAAAAGCAATACAATATATGTATAAAAAATATACATTTAGGCCTCCACTCAGTTATGAACCCGGGGACACCAAAGGGTTTTGGCCCCAAAAAAATATAAAAAATGTGTCATTATTCAGTATTATTATTTTTATTATTATTCAAGTTTTGAATATCTAGATCAGCATTAGGAAAAAAAATGGAAAAAACACAAAATATGCAATATTTTCACCCAATAACTTTTTTAGGTGGAATATTCGAGATGATATAATAATTGGAGCCTTGATTTTGGATTTTGATTCATTATTATTTTTTGAGCAATGACACTTAAAAACAAATCACACTAAAATAATTGGGGTTCCAAAAGTGTCCTACTCATTAAAGTCTTCAAAAATAACTTATACATTTTTTACTTTTAGCACAATAATCTCGAGATCAACTTCAGATATATCCGTCAATTTTAAGTTTTATTGTTGTTTATGTTTTTTGTTAGTTTGTTTGTTTTAGGCCCTTCTTTAAAAAAAAAAACAGCTCAGATATTTTTATATGGCAAAACACAAAATATGCAACATTTTCCCCAACAAATATCTCAAAGTGGAATATTTAATGTGACGTAATTGAAGCCTTGAATAGGTCAATAATTCAAAATGACATGATTTTGATTCATTATTATTTTTGAAAGAAAGAAACAGCCTGCATAGCAGCTTTGTTTTATTAAAGCTTTGCAACATTTTCTTGTTACATTTCACCTGTTTGCGCTTTTATACCACTTTATATGTTTTTTGTTTTTTTTCAATTGTATTCTTCAAATGTGCCGTGGGGCCGTTAAAGAATGACCTGCGGGCCCCAAGTGGCCCCCGGGCCACACTTTGGACAACCCTGGTTTAAACCAACACTACTTACCATTTTACCAGCATGTTTACCATCATTAGTTTGTTTGTTCTTTAACGTGTCTAAAATGTTATTGTGCAATCTTCCATACTGTTTATTTTCTCTATTCAACATTTTTGACATTAAACTAATTGTTTTTGCTTGGACACTTTGCCGCCCATTTTAATGTACTTTTTCATAAGGTTATATTTGCATCGTGGTGGCTAGCATGTTCTTTGACCACAAAGGATGTATGTTGATATTCTCAAGTGTTTGATGCTGAGTTCAGGCTCTCGGAGCAGTGCGGGCCTGACTGACAGCTTCCATGTGTGTGAAGCTTTCATCCTCAAATGCAAGCCAGCTGACCTCTTCAGTTATCTGGAATGTTCATTCTCCTGTGAAATGTGTCCATGCACAAACAAGAAGGAAAGAGCTGGAAGTGAGGACATAAAAGAGCAGACTGGGATGTTCAGATAGAGATAAGAAGTAGGAGATGTTAATAAAATAATCAATACACGCTGTCAGGTAGGAAAGCATGAAGAAATCCACAAGCTATGAAGGCTATTCTCACAAATGCATTCATGGGGAACGTCCAGCTTGATTTCCCGAAGGCAAGAAAGTCTCCACTGAGGACGCGAGCGAGGACGAGCGTGGTCGCGGCGTGGCTCTCCATCCTGCCTCTCCATCCTGCCAAATGAAAATGACACAGGCGGGAAACGCTGACTCGGTGATGCTGATTGCATTGTCAGTGGAGCGGCATGGAAAGAAATGCAGGTCACAACCCGGAGCAAACGGTCCCTGCAAGGAGATTTGATGGACCGCACCGGGAGTCTTACACCTTGAATACCCAGCATGAGGAGCACTTCAAATCCCCTAATTGTCTCAAAAATCGACAGGGCGCCTTATAACCCGGCGTGGCTAATGTACGGCATCATTCTGGTTGTACTTAACGACCTCGAAGCTATTTTATTTGGAACATTGTGAAATAAGTGTGACCAGTAGATGGCAGCCACACATAAGAGATACGCGTAAACTGCAAGATGCCGCACTTAAAGGATTTTAAGTGCGCCTTATAGTCCGAAAACTAGGGTATATCAGGACAGTAAAATGTGTGTTTACTGTTTTTGTCTGACTGGTCACATCCATGTCAGCCATGTTTCGAAAGATGGTGTGAAAGGCCCGATGTGACTAACAGTTGGCTGCAATGCATGCACGTGGACTACAACATCAATCATGTTTTGCAGTCTGCGACAAAAAGTTGATGTTAAAACCCTTTTAGTCCTTCTTGAGAGTAAAATGTATAATCCCCCAAAAAAGTTGAAAAGAACACATACCATATTTTTCGGACTATAGGCATACTTGAAATCCTTTCATTTTCTCTCAGAACCCGGTGTGGCTAATGTACGGCTTCATTCTGGTTGTTCTTACCAACCTCAAAGCTATTTTATTTGGTACATGGTCAAATGACCAGTAGATGGCAGCCACACTTAAGAGATACGCGTAAACTGCAAGATGGCGCACTTAAAGGATTTTAAGTGCGCCTTATAGTCCGAAAACTAGGGTATATTGGGACAGTAAAAATGTGTGTTTACTGTTTTTGTCTGACTGGTCACATCCATGTCAGCCATGTTTCGAAAGATGGTGTGAAAGGCCCGATGTGACTAACAGTTAGCTGCAATGCATGCACCTGGACTACAGCATCAAACATGTTTTGCAATCTGCGACAAAAAGTTGATGTTAAAACCATTTTAGTCCTTCTTGAGAGTAAAATGTATAATCCCCCAAAAAAGTTGAAAAGAACACATACTATATTTTTCGGACTATAGGCATACTTGAAATCCTTTCATTTTCTCTCAGAACCTGGTGCGCCTAATGTACGGCTTCATTCTGGTTGTTCTTACCAACCTCAAAGCTATTTTATTTGGTACATGGTCAAATGACCAGTAGATGGCAGCCACACTTAAGAGATACGCGTAAACTGCAAGATGGCGCACTTAAAGGATTTTAAGTGCGCCTTATAGTCCGAAAACTAGGGTATATTGGGACAGTAAAAATGTTTGTTTACTGTTTTTGTCTGACTGGTCACATCCATGTCAGCCATGTTTCGAAAGATGGTGTGAAAGGCACGATGTGACTAACAGTTAGCTGCAATGCATGCACGTGGACTACAACATCAATCATGTTTTGCAATCTGCGAAAAAAAGTTGATGTTAAAACCCTTTTAGTCCTTCTTGAGAGTAAAATGTATAATCCCCCCAAAAAGTTGAAAAGAACACATACCATATTTTTCGGACTATAGGCATACTTAAAATCCTTTAATTTTCTCTCATAACCTGGTGCGCCTAATGTACGGCTTCATTCTGGTTGTTCTTACCAACCTCAAAGCTATTTTATTTGGTACATGGTGAAATGACCAGTAGATGGCAGCCACACATAAGAGATACGCGTAAACTGCAAGATGGCGCACTTAAAGGATTTTAAGTGCGCCTTATAGTCCGAAAACTAGGGTATATTGGGACAGTAAAAATGTGTGTTTACTGTTTTTGTCTGACTGGTCACATCCATGTCAGCCATGTTTCGAAAGATGGTGTGAAAGGCACGATGTGACTAACAGTTGGCTGCAATGCATGCACCTGGCCTACAACATCAATCATGTTTTGCAATCTGCGACAAAAAGTTGATGTTAAAACCCTTTTAGTCCTTCTTGAGAGTAAAATGTATAATCCCCCAAAAAAGTAGAAAATGTAGAAAAGAACACATACCATATTTTTCGGACTATAAGGCGCACTTAAAATCCTTTAATTTTCTCTCATAACCTGGTGCGCCTAATGTACGGCTTCATTCTGGTTGTTCTTACCAACCTCAAAGCTATTTTATTTGGTACATGGTGAAATGACCAGTAGATGGCAGCCACACATAAGAGATACGTGTAAACTGCAAGATGGCGCACTTAAAGGATTTTAATTGCGCCTTATAGTCCGAAAACTAGGGTATATTAGGACAGTAAAAATGTGTGTTTACTGTTTTTGTCTGACTGGTCACATGCATGTCAGCCATGTTTCGAAAGATGGTGTGAAAGGCACGATGTGACTAACAGTTGGCTGCAATGCATGCACCTGGACTACAGCATCAAACATGTTTTGCAATCTGCGACAAAAAGTTGATGTTAAAACCATTTCTTTGAACCCTTTTAATCATTCTTGAGAGTAAAATGTATAATATAAAAAAGTAGAAAATGTAAGAGAAAAAAATATACTGTATTTTTCAGACTGTAAGGTGCACTTAAATCTTTTCATTTTCTCAAAACTGGACAGTGCGTGTTATAATCCATTGTGCCTAATGTACGGCTTCATTGTGGTCGTGCTTACCAACCTCGAAGCTATTTTATTTGGTACATGGTGTAATGATATGTGTGACCAGTAGACGGCAGTCACACATAAGAGACACGTGTCGACTTCAAGATGGCGCCAGTAAACAACACTAAAACTTTAAATGTTCCATTGGGAATAAAGAAGATTGCACACGGCACTCAAAAATCTGTCCAAGTGTTTTAGTTGGACTTTGAAGCCGCACAACTTGATGGATTGTTGGCACATTCCAGCTATCGTAGTCTAGCATAGCAGTATTACTGTGGTGTGTGGATAAGGAGGGTAACATGGCAACTATTAGCAGACATATTATCTGATGTTTTGTTTTGTTTTGCAAAATTATGGAAAAGCAACTTTTCTTACCTTCTGGTACCTGCTGATGTGTAAAAGTACAAAGTGAAGGAGACAACCATTTGATGTTTTAGAGCAGGCGACGTGTCGTGAACGTTGTCACAACTTGTTTACGAAGTCTTTACTTTGTCGTGAACGTTGTCACAACTTGTTTACGAAGTCTTTACTTTGTCGTGAACGTTGTCACAACTTGTTTACGAAGTCTTTACTTTGTCGTGAACGTTGTCACAACTTGTTTATGAAGTCTTTACTTTGTCGTGAACGTTGTCACAACTTGTTTACGAAGTCTTTACTTTGTCGTGAACGTTGTCACAACTTGTTTACGAAGTCTTTACTTTGTCGTGAACGTTGTCACAACTTGTTTATGAAGTCTTTACTTTGTCGTGAACGTTGTCACAACTTGTTTACGAAGTCTTTACTTTGTCGTGAACGTTGTCACAACTTGTTTACGAAGTCTTTACTTTGTCGTGAACGTTGTCACAACTTGTTTACGAAGTCTTTACTTTGTCGTGAACGTTGTCACAACTTGTTTACGACTTCTTTACTTTGTCGTGAACGTTGTCACAACTTGTTTACGAAGTCTTTACTTTGTCGTGAACGTTGTCACAACTTGTTTACGAAGTCTTTACTTTGTCGTGAACGTTGTCACAACTTGTTTATGAAGTCTTTACTTTGTCGTGAACGTTGTCACAACTTGTTTATGAAGTCTTTACTTTGTCGTGAACGTTGTCACAACTTGTTTACGAAGTCTTTACTTTGTCGTGAACGTTGTCACAACTTGTTTATGAAGTCTTTACTTTGTCGTGAACGTTGTCACAACTTGTATACGAAGTCTTTACTTTGTCGTGAACGTTGTCACAACTTGTTTACGAAGTCTTTACTTTGTCGTGAATGTTGTCACAACTTGTTTATGAAGTCTTTACTTTCTCGTGGACGTTGTCACAACTTGTTTACGAAGTCTTTACTTTTTCGTGAACGTTGTCACAACTTGTTTATGAAGTCTTTACTTTGTCGTGAACGTTGTCACAACTTGTTTATGAAGTCTTTACTTTGTCGTGAACGTTGTCACAACTTGTTTATGAAGTCTTTACTTTGTCGTGAACGTTGTCACAACTTGTTTATGAAGTCTTTACTTTGTCGTGAACGTTGTCACAACTTGTTTACGAAGTCTTTACTTTGTCGTGAACGTTGTCACAACTTGTTTATGAAGTCTTTACTTTGTCGTGAACGTTGTCACAACTTGTTTATGAAGTCTTTACTTTGTCGTGAACGTTGTCACAACTTGTTTATGAAGTCCTTACTTTGTCGTGAACGTTGTCACAACTTGTTTACGAAGTCTTTACTTTGTCGTGAACGTTGTCACAACTTGTTTACGAAGTCTTTACTTTGTCGTGAACGTTGTCACAACTTGTTTACGAAGTCTTTACTTTGTCGTGAACGTTGTCACAACTTGTTTACGAAGTCTTTACTTTGTCGTGAACGTTGTCACAACTTGTTTATGAAGTCTTTACTTTGTCGTGAACGTTGTCACAACTTGTTTACGAAGTCTTTACTTTGTCGTGAACGTTGTCACAACTTGTTTACGAAGTCTTTACTTTGTCGTGAACGTTGTCACAACTTGTTTATGAAGTCTTTACTTTGTCGTGAACGTTGTCACAACTTGTTTACGAAGTCTTTACTTTGTCGTGAACGTTGTCACAACTTGTTTATGAAGTCTTTACTTTGTCGTGAACGTTGTCACAACTTGTTTATGAAGTCTTTACTTTGTCGTGAACGTTGTCACAACTTGTTTATGAAGTCTTTACTTTGTCGTGAACGTTGTCACAACTTGTTTACGAAGTCTCTACTTTGTCGTGAACGTTGTCACAACTTGTTTACGAAGTCTTTACTTTGTCGTGAACGTTGTCACAACTTGTTTACGAAGTCTTTACTTTGTCGTGAACGTTGTCACAACTTGTTTACGAAGTCTTTACTTTGTCGTGAACGTTGTCACAACTTGTTTACGAAGTCTTTACTTTGTCGTGAACGTTGTCACAACTTGTTTACGAAGTCTTTACTTTGTCGTGAACGTTGTCACAACTTGTTTACGAAGTCTTTACTTTGTCGTGAACGTTGTCACAACTTGTTTACGAAGTCTTTACTTTGTCGTGAACGTTGTCACAACTTGTTTATGAAATCTTTACTTTGTCGTGAACGTTGTCACAACTTGTTTATGAAGTCTTTACTTTGTCGTGAACGTTGTCACAACTTGTTTACGAAGTCTTTATTTTGTCGTGAACGTTGTCACAACTTGTTTACGAAGTCTTTATTTTGTCGTGAACGTTGTCACAACTTGTTTACGAAGTCTTTACTTTGTCGTGAACGGTGTCACAACTTGTTTGCGAAGTCTTTACTTTGTCGTGAACGTTGTCACAACTTGTTTACGAAGTCTTTACTTTGTCGTGAACGTTGTCACAACTTGTTTACGAAGTCTTTACTTTGTCGTGAACGTTGTCACAACTTGTTTACGAAGTCTTTACTTTGTCGTGAACGTTGTCACAACTTGTTTACGAAGTCTTTACTTTGTCGTGAACATTGTCACAACTTGTTTACGAAGTCTTTACTTTGTCGTGAACGTTGTCACAACTTGTTTACGAAGTCTTTACCTTGTCGTGAACGTTGTCACAGCTTGTTTACGAAGTCTTTACTTTGTCGTGAACGTTGTCACAGCTTGTTTACGAAGTCTTTACTTTGTCGTGAACGTTGTCACAACTTGTTTACGAAGTCTTTACTTTGTCGTGAACGTTGTCACAACTTGTTTACGAAGTCTTTACTTTGTCGTGAACGTTTTCACAACTTGTTTACGAAGTCTTTACTTTGTCGTGAACGTTGTCACAACTTGTTTACGAAGTCTTTATTTTGTCGTGAACGTTGTCACAACTTGTTTACGAAGTCTTTATTTTGTCGTGAACGTTGTCACAACTTGTTTACGAAGTCTTTACTTTGTCGTGAACGGTGTCACAACTTGTTTACGAAGTCTTTACTTTGTCGTGAACGTTGTCACAACTTGTTTACGAAGTCTTTACTTTGTCGTGAACGTTGTCACAACTTGTTTACGAAGTCTTTACTTTGTCGTGAACGTTGTCACAACTTGTTTACGAAGTCTTTACTTTGTCGTGAACGTTGTCACAACTTGTTTACGAAGTCTTTACTTTGTCGTGAACGTTGTCACAACTTGTTTACGAAGTCTTTACTTTGTCGTGAACGTTGTCACAACTTGTTTACGAAGTCTTTACTTTGTCGTGAACGTTGTCACAACTTGTTTACGAAGTCTTTACTTTGTCGTGAACGTTGTCACAACTTGTTTACGAAGTCTTTACTTTGTCGTGAACGTTGTCACAACTTGTTTACGAAGTCTTTACTTTGTCGTGAACGTTGTCACAACTTGTTTACGAAGTCTTTACCTTGTCGTGAACGTTGTCACAGCTTGTTTACGAAGTCTTTACTTTGTCGTGAACGTTGTCACAGCTTGTTTACGAAGTCTTTACTTTGTCGTGAACGTTGTCACAGCTTGTTTACGAAGTCTTTACTTTGTCGTGAACGTTGTCACAACTTGTTTACGAAGTCTTTACTTTGTCGTGAACGTTGTCACAACTTGTTTACGAAGTCTTTACTTTGTCGTGAACGTTTTCACAACTTGTTTACGAAGTCTTTACTTCGTCGTGAACGTTGTCACAACTTGTTTACGAAGTCTTTACTTTGTCGTGAACGTTGTCACAACTTGTTTACGAAGTCTTTACTTTGTCGTGAACGTTGTCACAACTTGTTTACGAAGTCTTTACTTTGTTGTGAACGTTGTCACAACTTGTTTACGAAGTCTTTACTTTGTCGTGAACGTTGTCACAACTTGTTTACGAAGTCTTTACCTTGTCGTGAACGTTGTCACAACTTGTTTACGAAGTCTTTACTTTGTCGTGAACGTTGTCACAACTTGTTTACGAAGTCTTTACTTTGTCGTGAACGTTGTCACAACTTGTTTACGAAGTCTTTACTTTGTCGTGAACGTTGTCACAACTTGTTTACGAAGTCTTTACTTTGTCGTGAACGTTGTCACAACTTGTTTATGAAGTCTTTACTTTGTCGTGAACGTTGTCACAACTTGTTTACGAAGTCTTTACTTTGTCGTGAACGTTGTCACAACTTGTTTATGAAGTCTTTACTTTGTCGTGAACGTTGTCACAACTTGTTTATGAAGTCTTTACTTTGTCGTGAACGTTGTCACAACTTGTTTATGAAGTCTTTACTTTGTCGTGAACGTTGTCACAACTTGTTTACGAAGTCTCTACTTTGTCGTGAACGTTGTCACAACTTGTTTACGAAGTCTTTACTTTGTCGTGAACGTTGTCACAACTTGTTTACGAAGTCTTTACTTTGTCGTGAACGTTGTCACAACTTGTTTACGAAGTCTTTACTTTGTCGTGAACGTTGTCACAACTTGTTTACGAAGTCTTTACTTTGTCGTGAACGTTGTCACAACTTGTTTACGAAGTCTTTACTTTGTCGTGAACGTTGTCACAACTTGTTTACGAAGTCTTTACTTTGTCGTGAACGTTGTCACAACTTGTTTACGAAGTCTTTACTTTGTCGTGAACGTTGTCACAACTTGTTTATGAAATCTTTACTTTGTCGTGAACGTTGTCACAACTTGTTTATGAAGTCTTTACTTTGTCGTGAACGTTGTCACAACTTGTTTACGAAGTCTTTATTTTGTCGTGAACGTTGTCACAACTTGTTTACGAAGTCTTTATTTTGTCGTGAACGTTGTCACAACTTGTTTACGAAGTCTTTACTTTGTTGGGAACGTTGTCACAACTTGTTTACGAAGTCTTTACTTTGTCGTGAACGTTGTCACAACTTGTTTACGAAGTCTTTACTTTGTCGTGAACGTTGTCACAACTTGTTTACGAAGTCTTTACTTTGTCGTGAACGTTGTCACAACTTGTTTACGAAGTCTTTACTTTGTCGTGAACGTTGTCACAACTTGTTTACGAAGTCTTTACTTTGTCGTGAACGTTGTCACAACTTGTTTACGAAGTCTTTACTTTGTCGTGAACGTTGTCACAACTTGTTTATGAAGTCTTTACTTTGTCGTGAACGTTGTCACAACTTGTTTATGAAGTCTTTACTTTGTCGTGAACGTTGTCACAACTTGTTTACGAAGTCTTTACTTTGTCGTGAACGTTGTCACAACTTGTTTACGAAGTCTTTACTTTGTCGTGAACGTTGTCACAACTTGTTTACGAAGTCTTTACTTTGTCGTGAACGTTGTCACAACTTGTTTACGAAGTCCTTACTTTGTCGTGAACGTTGTCACAACTTGTTTATGAAGTCCTTACTTTGTCGTGAACGTTGTCACAACTTGTTTACGAAGTATTTACTTTGTTGTGAACGTTGTCACAACTTGTTTACGAAGTCTTTACTTTGTCGTGAACGTTGTCACAACTTGTTTATGAAGTCTTTCCTTTGTCGTGAACGTTGTCACAACTTGTTTACGAAGTCTTTACTTTGTCGTGAACGTTGTCACAACTTGTTTATGAAGTCTTTACTTTGTCGTGAACGTTGTCACAACTTGTTTACGAAGTCTTTACTTTGTCGTGAACGTTGTCACAACTTGTTTATGCAGTCTTTACTTTGTCGTGAACGTTGTCACAACTTGTTTACGAAGTCTTTACCTTGTCGTGAACGTTGTCACAGCTTGTTTACGAAGTCTTTACTTTGTCGTGAACGTTGTCACAGCTTGTTTACGAAGTCTTTACTTTGTCGTGAACGTTGTCACAACTTGTTTACGAAGTCTTTACTTTGTCGTGAACGTTGTCACAACTTGTTTACGAAGTCTTTACTTTGTCGTGAACGTTTTCACAACTTGTTTACGAAGTCTTTACTTCGTCGTGAACGTTGTCACAACTTGTTTACGAAGTCTTTACTTTGTCGTGAACGTTGTCACAACTTGTTTACGAAGTCTTTACTTTGTCGTGAACGTTGTCACAACTTGTTTACGAAGTCTTTACTTTGTTGTGAACGTTGTCACAACTTGTTTACGAAGTCTTTACTTTGTCGTGAACGTTGTCACAACTTGTTTACGAAGTCTTTACCTTGTCGTGAACGTTGTCACAACTTGTTTACGAAGTCTTTACTTTGTCGTGAACGTTGTCACAACTTGTTTACGAAGTCTTTACTTTGTCGTGAACGTTGTCACAACTTGTTTACGAAGTCTTTACTTTGTCGTGAACGTTGTCACAACTTGTTTACGAAGTCTTTACTTTGTCGTGAACGTTGTCACAACTTGTTTATGAAGTCTTTACTTTGTCGTGAACGTTGTCACAACTTGTTTACGAAGTCTTTACTTTGTCGTGAACGTTGTCACAACTTGTTTATGAAGTCTTTACTTTGTCGTGAACGTTGTCACAACTTGTTTATGAAGTCTTTACTTTGTCGTGAACGTTGTCACAACTTGTTTATGAAGTCTTTACTTTGTCGTGAACGTTGTCACAACTTGTTTACGAAGTCTTTACTTTGTCGTGAACGTTGTCACAACTTGTTTACGAAGTCTTTACTTTGTCGTGAACGTTGTCACAACTTGTTTACGAAGTCTTTACTTTGTCGTGAACGTTGTCACAACTTGTTTACGAAGTCTTTACTTTGTCGTGAACGTTGTCACAACTTGTTTACGAAGTCTTTACTTTGTCGTGAACGTTGTCACAACTTGTTTACGAAGTCTTTACTTTGTCGTGAACGTTGTCACAACTTGTTTACGAAGTCTTTACTTTGTCGTGAACGTTGTCACAACTTGTTTACGAAGTCTTTACTTTGTCGTGAACGTTGTCACAACTTGTTTATGAAATCTTTACTTTGTCGTGAACGTTGTCACAACTTGTTTATGAAGTCTTTACTTTGTCGTGAACGTTGTCACAACTTGTTTACGAAGTCTTTATTTTGTCGTGAACGTTGTCACAACTTGTTTACGAAGTCTTTATTTTGTCGTGAACGTTGTCACAACTTGTTTACGAAGTCTTTACTTTGTCGTGAACGGTGTCACAACTTGTTTACGAAGTCTTTACTTTGTCGTGAACGTTGTCACAACTTGTTTACGAAGTCTTTACTTTGTCGTGAACGTTGTCACAACTTGTTTACGAAGTCTTTACTTTGTCGTGAACGTTGTCACAACTTGTTTACGAAGTCTTTACTTTGTCGTGAACGTTGTCACAACTTGTTTATGAAGTCTTTACTTTGTCGTGAACGTTGTCACAACTTGTTTACGAAGTCTTTATTTTGTCGTGAACGTTGTCACAACTTGTTTACGAAGTCTTTACTTTGTCGTGAACGTTGTCACAACTTGTTTACGAAGTCTTTACCTTGTCGTGAACGTTGTCACAGCTTGTTTACGAAGTCTTTACTTTGTCGTGAACGTTGTCACAGCTTGTTTACGAAGTCTTTACTTTGTCGTGAACGTTGTCACAGCTTGTTTACGAAGTCTTTACTTTGTCGTGAACGTTGTCACAGCTTGTTTACGAAGTCTTTACTTTGTCGTGAACGTTGTCACAACTTGTTTACGAAGTCTTTACTTTGTCGTGAACGTTGTCACAACTTGTTTACGAAGTCTTTACTTTGTCGTGAACGTTTTCACAACTTGTTTACGAAGTCTTTACTTTGTCGTGAACGTTGTCACAACTTGTTTACGAAGTCTTTACTTTGTCGTGAACGTTGTCACAACTTGTTTACGAAGTCTTTACTTTGTTGTGAACGTTGTCACAACTTGTTTACGAAGTCTTTACTTTGTCGTGAACGTTGTCACAACTTGTTTACGAAGTCTTTACTTTGTCGTGAACGTTGTCACAACTTGTTTACGAAGTCTTTACTTTGTCGTGAACGTTG
The DNA here is from genome assembly GCF_033978795.1 of Nerophis ophidion. Taxonomy (NCBI): domain Eukaryota; kingdom Metazoa; phylum Chordata; class Actinopteri; order Syngnathiformes; family Syngnathidae; genus Nerophis; species Nerophis ophidion. The sequence goes on from NC_084628.1 coordinate 44,970,352, forward strand.
TCACAACTTGTTTACGAAGTCTTTACTTTGTCGTGAACGTTGTCACAACTTGTTTACGAAGTCTTTACTTTGTCGTGAACGTTGTCACAACTTGTTTACGAAGTCTTTACTTTGTCGTGAACGTTGTCACAACTTGTTTATGAAGTCTTTACTTTGTCGTGAACGTTGTCACAACTTGTTTATGAAGTCTTTACTTTGTCGTGAACGTTGTCACAACTTGTTTACGAAGTCTTTACTTTGTCGTGAACGTTGTCACAACTTGTTTACGAAGTCTTTACTTTGTCGTGAACGTTGTCACAACTTGTTTACGAAGTCTTTACTTTGTCGTGAACGTTGTCACAACTTGTTTACGAAGTCCTTACTTTGTCGTGAACGTTGTCACAACTTGTTTATGAAGTCCTTACTTTGTCGTGAACGTTGTCACAACTTGTTTACGAAGTATTTACTTTGTTGTGAACGTTGTCACAACTTGTTTACGAAGTCTTTACTTTGTCGTGAACGTTGTCACAACTTGTTTATGAAGTCTTTCCTTTGTCGTGAACGTTGTCACAACTTGTTTACGAAGTCTTTACTTTGTCGTGAACGTTGTCACAACTTGTTTATGAAGTCTTTACTTTGTCGTGAACGTTGTCACAACTTGTTTACGAAGTCTTTACTTTGTCGTGAACGTTGTCACAACTTGTTTATGCAGTCTTTACTTTGTCGTGAACGTTGTCACAACTTGTTTACGAAGTCTTTACTTTGTCGTGAACGTTGTCACAACTTGTTTACGAAGTCTTTACTTTGTCGTGAACGTTGTCACAACTTGTTTACGAAGTCTTTACTTTGTCGTGAACGTTGTCACAACTTGTTTACGAAGTCTTTACTTTGTCGTGAACGTTGTCACAACTCGTTTACGAAGTCTTTACCTTGTCGTGAACGTTTTCACAACTTGTTTACGAAGTCTTTACTTTGTCGTGAACGTTGTCACAACTTGTTTACGAAGTCTTTACTTTGTCGTGAACGTTGTCACAACTTGTTTACGAAGTCTTTACTTTGTCGCGAACGTTGTCACAACTTGTTTACGAAGTCTTTACTTTGTCGTGAACGTTGTCACAACGTGTTTACGAAGTCTTTACTTTGTCGTGAACGTTGTCACAACTTGTTTACGAAGTCTTTACTTTGTCGTGAACGTTGTCACAACTTGTTTACGAAGTCTTTACTTTGTCGTGAATGTTGTCAACTTGTTTACGAAGTCTTTACTTTGTTGTGAACGTTGTCACAACTTGTTTACGAAGTCTTTACCTTGTCGTGAACGTTGTCACAACTTGTTTATGAAGTCTTTACTTTGTCGTGAACATTGTCACAACTTGTTTACGAAGTCTTTACTTTGTCGTGAACGTTGTCACAACTTGTTTACGAAGTCTTTACTTTGTCGTGAACGTTGTCACAACTTGTTTACGAAGTCTTTACTTTGTCGCGAACGTTGTCACAACTTGTTTACGAAGTCTTTACTTTGTCGCAAACGTTGTCACAACTTGTTTACGAAGTCTTTACTTTGTCGTGAACGTTGTCACAACTTGTTTACGAAGTCTTTACTTTGTCGTGAACGTTGTCACAACTTGTTTACGAAGTCTTTACTTTGTCGTGAACGTTGTCACAACTTGTTTACGAAGTCTTTACTTTGTCGTGAACGTTGTCACAACTTGTTTACGAAGTCTTTACTTTGTCGTGAACGTTGTCACAACTTGTTTATGCAGTCTTTACTTTGTCGTGAACGTTGTCACAACTTGTTTATGAAGTCTTTACTTTGTCGTGAACGTTGTCACAACTTGTTTACGAAGTCTTTACTTTGTCGTGAACGTTGTCACAACTTGTTTACGAAGTCTTTACTTTGTCGTGAACGTTGTCACAACTTGTTTACGAAGTCTTTACTTTGTCGTGAACGTTGTCACAACTTGTTTACGAAGTCTTTACTTTGTCGTGAACGTTGTCACAACTTGTTTACGAAGTCTTTACTTTGTCGTGAACGTTGTCACAACTTGTTTATGAAGTCTTTGTCGTGAATGTTGTCACAACTTGTTTACGAAGTCTTTACTTTGTCGTGAACGTTGTCACAACTTGTTTACGAAGTCTTTACTTTGTCCTGAACGTTGTCACAACTTGTTTACGAAGTCTTTACTTTGTCGTGAACGTTGTCACAACTTGTTTACGAAGTCTTTACTTTGTCGTGAACGTTGTCACAACTTGTTTACGAAGTCTTTACTTTGTCTTGAACGTTGTCACAACTTGTTTACGAAGTCTTTACTTTGTCATGAACGAACGAACGAACGAACGAGCTGTTGACTTCTTCATTTTACTTCCAATGTGTTTGAGCTTGATCTCCTTTCATGAATTGAGATTTTAAAAAGCTGAGAGGCATCGATATCCATCATGATAAGCTGCAATATGTCCTAATGGTGACTGATGTCAAAGCATAATGATGCTTGAATTGAATCTGGGAGAAGTAACCGTAAGGAGCCAGAATAAAACCCAAGTGGTCGTTACTGTGGGAGACACATGACTTAGTGCAAGTCAGGGGACATGATTGTGATTGATGAGACGGCCTCATAATTATACACAAAACAACCAGTGGGCAACAATGGCGCTTGTTTCTTTGTCATACAGGAAGCTTTAAGTGCTTTGACAGCGTTTGTGAACCGTGGCAAGACTTTAAGAGATGTCACTGCATGCAAGAGAGAAACATTCACTTTGTGTCTTGCTTACACTGCATGAGACTACATTTGGTTTCAGAGGCTGGAGCCCAAAAGCAAAATGTCAAAAGAAATAGATATTTTTTGGAAAATGGAAAAATATATCTTTTGTTGTAATACATTTTTTGTAGGAGAACAAACATGACAAACCTTCCTAATTGTTAGAAATCCCACTGTTGATATCACACATGCTTCACTCATAGCAAGCACCGTTTTGTCCTACTCTTTTCAGCGATCCTTGAACTCGTCGTCTGTTTCCATGAACAACTTTCTCCGACGCTGCCACAGAAAGATGTGTTTTATGCCACTCCTTCTTTGTCTCATTTTGTCCACCAAACCTTGTATGCTGTGCGTGAATGCACAGAGCTCAGCTTTGTTTATGTTATTGATTTGCTGGAGTGCTAATCAGACATATTTGGTCAAGCCATGACTGCAAACTAATCAGTGCTAACATGCTAAATAGGCTATTTACATATTGCATCATTATGCCTCCTCTGTAGCTACATTTGGGGCGGCATAGCTCGGTTGGTAGAGCTACCCTGCCAGCAACTCCAGGGTTGCAAGTTCGATCCCCGCTTCCGCCATCCTAGTCACTGCCGTTGTGTCCTTGGGCAAGACATTTTACCCACCTGCTCCCAGTGCCACCCACACTGCTTTAAATGTAAAAATCAGATATTGGGTTTCACTATGTAAAGCGCTTTGAGTCACTAGAGAAAAAGCACTATATAAATATAATTCACTTCACTTCACATTTGAGCTCGTTTTATTTCCTTTACGTATGTCCTTGCTGTATTTAAGTTATATTTGCATGTGTCATGACACATTGTCTGTATGTCATATTGGCTGCATAGTTGTTTGTATGCCATGTTGTTCCTGACCACAGCAAACGTTATCCAACTCGCAAAGATTGCACTAAATCCGTTAGAAGAAGACAGCCTGCCGGTTCCTTTAACTTGGACACACACGTCTATACCTCTGGCTGCTCTGAGCCACTCATTTCCAGAAGTTATCTCATCCTGTGAGAAGCCTCTGTTTTACTCATTCTTTTCCAATGTTGCAAAAATGTGTAAAACAATATTAAAATACAACATTTCTGTCAACCAAGAGTTGTGTCAGCCTTTGATAGTAGGCTAATATAGACACTTACATCATGTGTTGTCTTCATTATAACACTTATATAAGACTTTTAAAGTCATTTTGATAGTAGGCTAATATAGACACTTACATCATGTGTTGTCTTCATTATAACACTTATATAAGACTTTTAAAGTCATTTTGATAGTAGGCTAATATAGACACTTACATCATGTGTTGCCTTCATTATAACACTTTTATAAGACTTTTAAAGTCATTTTGATAGTAGGCTAATATAGACACTTACATCATGTGTTGTCTTCATTATAACACTTATATAAGACTTTTAAAGTCATTTTGATAGTAGGCTAATATAGACACATCATGTGTTGTCTTCATTATAACACTTATATAAGACTTTTAAAGTCATTTTGATAGTAGGCTAATATAGACACTTACATCATGTGTTGCCTTCATTATATCACTTTTATAATACTTTTAAAGTCATTTTTATAGTAGGCTAATATAGACACTTACATCATGTGTTGCCTTCATTATATCACTTTTATAATACTTTTAAAGTCATTTTTATAGTAGGCTAATATAGACACTTACATCATGTGTTGTCTTCATTATAACACTTATTTAAGACTTTTAAAGTCATTTTGATAGTAGGCTAATATAGACACTTACATCATGTGTTGTCTTCATTATAACACTTATATAAGACTTTTAAAGTCATTTTGATAGTAGGCTAATATAGACACTTACATCATGTGTTGCCTTCATTATATCACTTTTATAATACTTTTAAAGTCATTTTTATAGTAGGCTAATATAGACACTTACATCATGTGTTGTCTTCATTATAACACTTATTTAAGACTTTTAAAGTCATTTTGAAAGTAGGCTAATATAGACACTTGCGTCATGTGTTGCCTTCATTATAACACTTATATAAGACTTTTAAAGTCATTTTGATAGTAGGCTAATATAGACACTTACATCATGTGTTGTCTTCATTATAACACTTATATAAGACTTTTAAAGTCATTTTAATAGTAGGCTAATATAGACACTTGCGTCATGTGTTGCCTTCATTATAACACTTTTATAAGACTTTTAAAGTCATTTTGATAGTAGGCTAATATAGACACTTACATCATGTGTTGTCTTCATTATAACACTTATATAAGACTTTTAAAGTCATTTTGATAGTAGGCTAATATAGACACTTACATCATGTGTTGCCTTCATTATAACACTTATATAAGACTTTTAAAGTCATTTTGATAGTAGGCTAATATAGACACCTACATCATGTGTTGCCTTCATTATAATACTTATATAAGGCTTTTAATTTGTAATGTTTGGTCCAATCTTGGGTTGCCGTCCCCCGGCCTAAGCAGTACAAATGCGTGTCCACATTTGACTTGAAGTTGTCCTGGAAGTTCTCCAATTGTGTTGAATGGACATTATATGACTCGCCTGCATTGAGTTGTTGCTTCAGCACAGTCTTGGCTCTCTGCATGTTGCAGACATTTGGAGACATAATGAAGTTCACCTTCTGGCCCTGCGACCCTTGCAGCCGTGCACCAGTCAGTCTCTGCAACACTCACATTCTGCTGTGTCCTCTGGGAGACACACAGGCAGTGATGAGTGTGGCCAGCACCCCAAGAACCCATGCATGCACATTACCAGAGCACACCACTTCAAATTAAACTTAGTACAGAACCAATATTGCAGTTTATCCCCAATAAAATGATGGCCGTTTATTGCTGTCAATTATGTCGATTAAGCCTTTCATTTACACACGAGACACTACTTTGAACATGACCTTATCTTTCTGCTGCATGCCTGTGTTTTAGTCAGGCAGAGCTAATGGTTGCATCAGGAAGAGGGCGGCCTGCAGTAGAACGATCCTGTCAGGATTGTCTCTGACAGTTTGGCCATCTTTTAGTTGTTCCTCTGCGTTTGTCTTTGTTTCCTGACAGCGTTCTTATTTTGTCCGTTTCCTGTTTGTCTCCCTGAGTGCTGTGTCTCCCCAGCTGTGGTTGATTGGCACCTGGCCACACCTGGTGTCAATCAGCCAGCTACTATTTAAAGCTGCCTTCCCCTCCAGTCAGTGCTGGATTATTGTCACCACTACCTGTCAATGTCATTAATACTTCTACTTCTGTTCACTCTGCTCATGTCGCAGTTCCTTCGTGTCAAAGTAAGTGTTTTTGTTTCTAGTCCACAGTTAGCCTTTGTGCTAGTTTTTGTTCAGAGCTAAGTTTGTTCCCCACCTAGTGCGTGCCTTTTGTTTGTACCCTTTTGTTTGTTGTTGTTTCAGTATAAAATTAAATCATGTTTACCTGCACGTTGCCTGCCGCCTTCTCTGCATCTTGGGGTTCGCCAACAACAACATGTGACGGATGTGATCCACTGCAAACTACAATTTTCAGTGAGCAATTTTGTATTTGTAAAAATAAAAGTTATTTGAACCTCTTTTAAAACGATATTTCTATTTTAATGAAAAAAACAAAGTTAAATGAAAAATGTAAAGTATTAAGGTATACAAAAATTGTCTCATGGCCGCTGCTGGCGTGAACCCAGGATGCAGAGACGGCAGGTGGCGTGCAAGTAACAAGTCATAATAATGCAGTTTCGTAACTCGGAGCTGACCAATGTAAATATGGAGGCGTGTCATCCAGACATTCTCATGTCTCTCCGTCTTCTACTTGTAGAAATCACACATGAATACCTTAAAAACCTCTAAAGGCTTAGTGGCCACATACGTGGACAGCACCTTTTAACTCTTATTTCCAAAATGGCGTGCACTACTGAATTGGGGTCTTATGGCCGCTTATGTGGACACTTATACTGCCATCTGGTGGTGTCACAAGAGTATCACGTACAATGGAATCTGGAAAATAAAAGTGTAAAAACAAGAATTAACACACGTTTGTGTACTTATGGACTAAGTACATCATATCAAAAGATGATTCTTAGTTTTTATTCTAATTAGGGTCCAATAAGCCCAACTAGCAAAGAGAAATAAAAAATAAAAAATGTATAAAAAAACAGCTTGGGCCTTAAAAGGAGAAAGCCATTGCAGCTATTTAGGATACAACACTTCTCAGACGGCAAGAGAACTTTCCAATTTCCAGGTCAATTGTGATTTTATTTAGCGAAAGACTTTGTCTGTTTGTCGAAGAAGAGACAACGAGAATGCGGGCTCCCGTGGATGTGATAAAAAAGGTAGCGTGTGCTTTGTATTACCTGGCCGTCGAGTGAAGACTACGGAAAAGGGGGGATGCTTTTGGACCAGCAAAGCAGACTATCAGTTATTGTCTGCCATGTATGTCACAGACTCAAGGTCTAGGTCCAGAGTATATCAAGTCAGCAAAAAGGAATTGACAATGAAGGTGAAGGTAAAAGAGTGAGGAGCGTCCTGACCAGATATTACATCCCGACATTAATTGTTGTAAAATGTTCTTCATCAAATTGTTTAGGTGTGTAATAAATATGTGATTAATTTATGATGTCTCAGATTCAGATTCCAGTTCATTGAAATAGCACAACACTGGATATTCTTCAGATTAGTTACATTTAACAACTTGCACACAAAGCAACACTGGAGGTGACTATGACCTGCACATTGTCCACGCATGTGTACTAGGTGGCCTGGCGCCGGAAGGTGAGGGGGTCTTAAATGGTGGCATTGTGTGCGTTTGGATAAGGTTAGGTGGGATTTACCCTGGATAACCTTGGCCGGTTTAGTTGAGAAAGGGCCTGAGCATGCGCGCTTTTTGCTTGGTGGTGAGAAATAATTTTTTATCAATCCCACCTGGGTGCTTGGCATTGTCCGGGATCACCGCTGACAGAGATAGATATATACATATATCCATATTAAAAAGTTATTTCTTTTCTTTAGTCATATTTGAAATAGCTAGTGTGCCACCTTTTACTCTTTTTATCTTTTCTTTATCTCATGACCGATGGTAGACTGAAGACTCCCTTTAGTTCAGAATGCAGGAGTAGCAGTACTCCTTTTTCCAATCTCTTTCTGTCTCCAGCTGAGGAAAACCTAAGATATGTGTATTCGCTCTGAAGGGTGAGTGGGGGCTATTGGCATGTTGAAAAAGACAACACTTCCTTAGTGTTTTAAGATCAACTAGGCGATGCGATTGGAATGTGTTGGTTTTTTTTAGGTTGGTCTCTCCAAAGCTTTGGAATAAATTGCAAAATACCTATTCTGTTCTGGGTTATCATTTAAAATCAGCTTATGTGTCATCAAAAGAACTTGGGATTGACCAGCAACTTAAATTCCCTCGGAGGAACATCTGGTCCAAACGCAACACCGCCTACTGTGCTAAACCACGGGTACCCGCAAGCCGAGAGGAAGAGTCAGGTGGCGGAGGGCAAATGGAGTAAAGACGAGATGAACCAGCACAGGTTGGGTCAGCAACAGTGAAGGACTATGCCCAGGTTGGACTATGCCCAGGTAGGACTACGCCCAGGTAGGTCGGCGTGGACTGGACTGACATTGGAGCCGGACTGTGACCTTGAAGGCGCACTCATCCACTCGGACTTTGAGAAGCGCACTGGCAAAAGTGCTAATGACAGACTTTGGACTAGATGAGTGAGATGTGGGGTGTCATTATGGGGGCTCAACCTATAATCCTGCATGCGTGTTGCTAGCAAAGGCTTCAGTAATAGGAGGAGGAAGAGGGCGGGTGTGCGCGCGTCTGGGAAGCCGCTGAGTGGTTTTTGTGGCTTAAGAGCGCCTCCCCTCTCCATTCCGCAAAGAGCTTCCACTCTCTCTCCCTCTCCGGAGCTCATTCAGCCTGCAGCTGTCTCTTTCTGTTGCTCATGTGCCACCGTGCTGGCAACTGGCAACTGGCCGCCTTCCACTTCCACGCAACAATCCCACGGAGCTGACTTCCACTCGCAGCCTGGCAAGGTCGAAAGTGCGCAACTTTTAGAAAGTAGACACCTGACTCGGCCTGGTTTGCTTTTCTTTTTTTTTTTCAATCTCCCAAAAGGGGGACTAGGAATGTGGGCTACAAGTGGATCTAAGCGGTGAGTACTTGCGCAATATGGAAGTCTATGTATGTGACAGCAGTGTCTAAAAAGGGTAAAGCATGCATAAACATGCAATGTTTGAGGGCTACAATGCAGTAAAGACAAATGTAAGAATGCAACCTGTATGTGAAAAAAGTCAGGCTGCCCTTGAGCAAGTCACCATAACACCTTAACGCCCCCTAACCCTTCCTCCCAGGTGCTGGAAAAACCTCTAACTGCTCCACTGCACCACTAATGGTGTATGTGGTGAGATGGAATAATTAAATGCAGAGGTCAAATGCAATTAAGTATGAATGAAACGCCTCAAATGTGTGTGAAGAGCAGCAGAGTTACCAACGGCAGCTTTTTCAATATCAATTGATGGATTCTAGCTTGCATTGGCATTCTTAATTGCTTGTAAGTGGGGATTGTTGTCCGTCTCTGCATCACTCCTGTGACTGACAGGTGATGGTGCAAAGCCCATTTTTTACAGCCTGGTACCGACTGACTAGACCAGACTTGGGCCAATTAAGGCTTTTCAATCCAGCCCGCCGGACATTTACTAATCATTTAATTAGATGTTTAAGATGTAAAGTGTAGCTGCCATTATGATGTGTACTCATCTTTTATAATCACCCCTAGTCTTCAACTATACTAAGTCTTTACATGCTTGGAATCTGCATCATATACATATATACAAACCCCGTTTCCATAAGAGTTGGGAAATTGTGTTAAATGTAAATATAAACAGAATACAATGATTTTCAAATCAGTTTCAAGCCATATTCAGTTGAATATGCTACAAAGACAACATATTTGATGTTCAAACTCATAAACTTTTTTTTTTCTGCAAATTATCATTTACTTTAGAATTTGATGCCAGGAACACGTGACAAAGAAGTTGGGAAAGGTGGCAATAAATACTGATAAAGTTGAGGAATGCTCATCAAACACTTATTTGGAACATCCCACAGGTGTAAAGGCTAATTAGGGAACAGGTGGGTGCCATGATTGGCTATAAAAACAGCTTCCCAAAAAATGCTTCGTCTTTCACAAGAAAGGATGGGGCGAGGTACACCCCTTTGTCCACAACTGCGTGAGCAAATAGTCAAACAGCTTAAGAACAACCTTTCTCAAAGTGCAATTGCAAGAAATTTAGGGATTTCAACATCTACGCTCCATAATATCATCAAAAGGTTCAGAGAATCTGGAGAAATCACTCCACGTAAGCGGCATGGCCGGAAACCAACATTGAATGACCGTGACTTTCCATCCCTCAGACGGCACTGTATCAACAACCCACATCAATCTCTAAAGGATATCACCACATGGGCTCAGGAACACTTCAGAAAACCATTGTCACTAAATACAGTTGGTCGCTACATCTGTAAGTGCAAGTTAAAGCTCTACTATGCAAAGCAAAAGCCATTTATCAACAACATCCAGAGACGCCGCCAGCTTCTCTGGGCCCGAGATCATCTAAGATGGACTGATGCAAAGTGGAAAAGTGTTCTGTGGTCTGACGAGTCCAAATTTCAAATTGATTTTGGAAATATTTGACATCGTGTCATGCGGACCAAAGAGGAAGCGAACCATCCAGACTGTTATCGACGCAAAGTGTAAAAGCCAGCATGTGTGATGGTATGGGGGTGCATTAGTGCCCAAGGCATGGCTAACTTACACATCTGTGAAGGCACCATTAATGCTGAAAGGTACATACAGCTTTTGGAACAACATATGCTGCCATCTAAGGGGCGTCTTTATAATGGACGCCCCTGCTTATTTCAGCAAGACAATGCCAAGCCACATTCAGCACGTGTTACAACAGCGTGGCTTCATAAAAAAAGAGTGCGGGTACTTTCCTGGCCCGCCTGCAGTCCAGACCTGTCTCCCATGGAAAATGTGTGACACATTATGAAGCGTAAAATACGACAGTGGAGACCCCGGACTGTTGAAGGACTGAAGCTCTACATAAAACAAGAATGGGAAAGAATTCCACTTTCAAAGCTTCAACAATTAGTTTCCTCAGTTCCCAAACGTTTATTGAGTGTTGTTAAAAGAAAATGTGATGTAACACAGTGGTGAACATGCCCTTTCTCAACTACTTTGGCACGTGTTGCAGCTAAGTTAATTATTATTTGCAAAGAAAAATTGTTTGAGTTTGAACATCAAATATGTTGTCTTTGTAGCATATTCAACTGAATATGGCTTGAAAAGGATTTGCAAATCATTGTATTCTGTTTATATTTACATCTAACACAATTTCCCAACTCATATGGAAACAGGGTTTGTATGTTGTCAATATTCAGTGTTTTATCCTTCATAGTTAATATTGTAACATTCTTTATTTTCATGTACATTCTGGCTGTCTCATTCAGTAAAAATAATGAAAAATTCCATTCCTTTAAGAGATTATTGCGAGGTTTTGTATAAGTGTTCCTAAAACCAGATATACGGGCCCTCAGACAGAATTTTTTCTCAAAATTTGGCCCCCCGAGTGATAATAGTTGCCCAGGCCGAGACTAAACTCTGTTCCAGGGTTCTGAAAGATGAACCGATACGACTGAGTATTTGGTGTATCGAGTGAGCCACCTGGCTGCGTCTGTGGAGGCCAACTACCTCCGTGGATGACAATCAGCTGTGCATCCTGAGACAAGTGGAGAGAAGAAACAGACCTGGTATCATCAAACTACAAATCAGTTGACAGATGAACGCACTTGCGACGTTAGCTTATTGGAGGAAAAACCCGAATGGATGTAAATACTTGGTGCGGGTGTCGGGCGTTCTAGCAATCAGTGGAGAGTTTATCTTCAAAACAAGGCCAGACATGTATCAGTGTTTTGTGACTCTCAGAAAATACTTTATTGTTGTATTTGCAACAAGCAACAACACAAGAGTAACAACATCAAAGGCACGTCTTCTTCAACTCCTGCTAATTAATGATGCTTGGATCCATACTGAAATATCGATGCCACTGATACCACATCTTCATGCTCCAATATTGATTCTCAAATCGTAATACCGATACTTTTGATACTTGGGTTATTTGAGATAATATACACTATATTGCCAAAAGTATTTGTCCAGCCATCCAAATAATGAGAACCAGGTGTCCTAATCACTTGGCCCGGTGTATCAAATCAAGCACTTAGGCATGGAGACTGTTTCTACAAACATTTGTGAAAGAATGGGCCGCTCTCAGTGATTTCCAGCGTGGAACTGTCACAGGATGCCACCTGTGCAACAAATCCAGTCCTGAAATGTCCTCGCTCCTAAATATTCCAAAGTCAACTTTATTATAAGACAAGTGAAGAGTTTGGGAACAACAGCAACTCAGCCAGCAAGTGCTAGGCCAGGTAAACTGACAGAGAGGTCAGCATAGTGCAAAGACTTTCTGCACAGTCACTTGCTACACAGCTCCAAACTTCCAATTAGCCCACGTACAGTACGCAGAGAGCTTCATGGAATGGGTTTCCATGGCCGAGCAGCTGCATCTAAGCCATACATCAGCAAGTCCAATGCAAAGTGTGGGATGGTGTAAAGGACATCACCACTGGACTCTAGAGAAGTGGAGACACCTTCTCTAGACTGATGAATCACACTTTTCCATCTGGCAATCTGATGGACCAGTCTGGGTTTGGAGGTTGCCAGGAGAACACTACATTTCGGACTGCATTGTGCCAAGTGTGAACTTTGGTGGAGGAGGAATTATGGTGTAGGGTTGTCTTTCAGGAGTTGGGCTTGGCCCCTGAGTTCCAGTGAAAGGAACTTTGAATGCTCCAGGATACCAAAACATTTTGGACAATTCCATGCTCCCAACCTTGTGGCAACAGTTTGGAGCGGGCCCCTTCCTCTTCCAACATGACTGTGCACCAGTGCACAAAGCAAGGTCCATAAAGACATGGATGACAGAGTCCGGTTTGGATGAACTTGACTGGCCTGCACAGAGTCCTGACCTGAACCCCATAGAACACATTTGGGATGAATTAGAACGGAGACTGAGAGCCAGGCCTTCTCGTGTGTGACCTCACCAATGCGCTTTTGGAAGAATGGTGGAAAATACTATAAACACACTCTGCAACCTTGTGGACAGCCTTCTCAGAAGAGTTGAAGCTGTAATAGCTGCAGAAGGTCATATTGAAGCCTATGGGTTAGGAATAGGATGGCACTTCAACTTCATATGTGAGTCAAGGCAGGTGGACAAATACTTTTGTCAATATAGTGTATATGATGAACAGGAACACAGTGTCAAGTGACTAAATCATTGAGATCTTCTCGAGCTAGCAGTCGACAGAGTTTTAGCTACTTCTAAATCACTAATCCTTGTCTCCATGGCGACAAAACAAGTAAGTTTCTTACAAGTATCATTATCACTGCAGGACGAGGAATAGCTAAACATGCTTCACTACACACTGTTAATAGCAAACTAGCACTCCTGAATGTAAACTAACGCCATTGGTGGTTCTACACCTGACATCCACTGTAATGATACCAAGTACAATAGTGTATCTAGTTGATACTACTATAATTAAATCTAAATTTTTTACCGTCACAAAATCTTTTTTCCTGTTTTAAAAATGTTAATTATGTTTATAAAGTCAGTAAATATGTCCCTGGACACATGAGGACTTTGAATATGACCAATGTATGATCCTGTAACTACTTGGTATCACATCCATACCTAAATGTGTGGTATCATCCAAAACTAATGTCAAGTATCAAACAAAAGAATAAGTGATTATTACATTTGAACAGAAGTGTAGATAGAACATGTTAAAAGAGAAAATAAGCAGATATCAACATTAAATAAGTGGATTAATATTCCATTTTTTTACAGCTTGTCCTTTTGATAAAATAACAGGTGTATAAATGACACAATATGTTACTGCAGACTAATTAGGAGTCTTTGTTTGTTTACTTACTACTAAAAGACAAGTTGTCTAGTATGTTCAAGGTTGGGAGCATGGAATTGTCCAAAATGTTTTGGTATCCTGGAGCGTTCAAAGTTCCTTTCACTGGAACTAAGGGTCCAAGCCCAACTCCTGAAAAACAACACCACACCATAATTCCTCCTCCAGCAAATATTCACTGTACAAACATACATATACACATACATGTACATATACATTCACTGTAAAAGCATACATATACACATACATGTACATATACATTCACTGTAAAAGCATACATATACACATACATGTACATATACATACATATACACATACATGTACATATACAAGTTGCACATAATCAGGTTTCATCAAACATATATTAGTGTTGTTGCCCTAGGGTAAATTGGGTGACACATGGCACACTGACAAAGCTTAACCTATTCTTACTATAACTGTCATGATCCACTACTTGGATCATGTCATATTCTGTTTTTTGTTCCTTCTTGGTATCGTGTTCTGTTATGTTGTCTTCCTTAGTTCCTGGTGGCACTTCCTGTTTTGTTCGGTTGTCATGACTACACATTTGTGTCACCTGCCTTGTGTTTTGACGTGCACACCTGCCTCCTAATTTCTGTCTCTATTTAAGTCTGCCCTTTTTGTTCCTTCGGCCTTGCGGTGTAAATTTGCTTTCCCTGCAACAAATGACGTCGCTATCCCGCATTGTGGTAACTCCCATTTTGAACTCGATTAGCTTCCACGCTATTTGTGTGTTTATTTTCCTAGATCACATGCTAGCGTCCTTAGTTCTTTCTAGCTCACATGCTAGTTCTGTTGTTTTTTGTTGTTAGTGCCTTTGTGCAAGTATTTTTGGTTCTTTGTCTGTTTTATGATAAAAATAAATCTTCATTCCTACCTTCACGCTGTGTTTCATTCCGACTGCATCCTCGAGAGAACAAACACACACCACGATGCCAGCTAAGCGTCACAGTACACTGCGAGACCGTAGGAACAAAAAGGGCAGGCTTAAATAGGGACAGAAATTAGGAGGCAGGTGCGCGCGTCAGAACACAAGCCAGGTGACACAAATGTATAGTCATGACAACCGAACAAAACAGGAAGTGCCACCAGGAACTAAGGAAGACAGAACCAAGCCGGAACAAAACCAGAATATGACATGATCCAAGTAGTGGATTATGACAATAACAATCTACAAGGATAATACAGCTGGCTTCTCTTTCTTCCCCTCCATCCTTCTGCTTTCTTTTGTATCTCTAGTTATCATTACACATATGTATTGTTGCATTTGAACAACTGTATTGTTGATAATAGAGGTCAATTATTGTTGTTGTTCATTATCAATAGTGATATTTCTGTTGGTATTTGTATCGCTCCATTTGTAGTGTAATAATGCTCATTGTCATTTCTGTCTTATTTATTTAGCTAACTGTTTCAATTTTACCATCATATTTGTACATATCCTATTTGCTGTTGTTGTTGTGTTGGCTGTTGTTGTTGTTATTGTTGTTGTTGTGTTGGCTGTTGTTGTTGTTATTGTTGTTGTTGTGTTTGCTGTTGTTGTTATTGTTATTGTTGTGTTGGCTGTTGTTGTTGTTGTCTCTGTGTCTAATCTCCTTCTTGTCCCCACAATTTCCCCCTCTGTCTTCCTTTTTTTCTCTTTCCGTCCCCTCCTGCTCCTGCCTTTTCTGCACCAAATGTGAATATAAATACATTTAATAAAGTCAAAAACAAATTTCACATTCTTACACTTTTGGCATGGAAAAAGTTAGTACGCCCCTGGTTTAAAGGGTTCTTCAAACCAGGTCCAGTCCAGACTGCGACACCCAGCACTCCAATTAGGGAACACAACAACAGTTTGCACGTGAAGAAAAAGTCCAACGTCCACTTTGCCTTCCCTGTCCTGCAGTAAAAGGCGGAGCCTGCGGCCGTGACGGACACCATGACCTCCGACCTCAACCTGACCTCCCTGCTGAACGTGAGCGAGCTGCACAACCACTCCCGGGGATGCTCCCTTACCAAGACGGGCTTCCAGTTCTACTACCTGCCCACGGTCTACATCCTGGTCTTCATCACGGGCCTGGTGGGCAACAGCCTGGCCATCTGGATGTTCCTGTGCCACATGCGGCCGTGGAGCGGCATCTCGGTCTACATGTTCAACCTGGCGCTGGCCGACTTCTGCTACGTGCTCTCCCTGCCCTTCCTGGTCTTCTACTACTTCAACAAGACGGACTGGGTGTTCGGCGACGTGCCGTGCCGGCTGCAGCGCTTCATCTTCCACGTCAACCTCTACGGGAGCATCCTGTTCCTCACCTGCATCAGCGTGCACCGCTACAGCGGGGTGGTGCACCCGCTCAAGTCCCTGGGCCGGCTGAAGAAGAAGAACGCGGTGGTCACCAGCGCGCTGGTGTGGGCGCTGGTGGTCCTGGCCATCTCGCCCATACTCTACTACTCGCGGACCGGCTTGAAGCGCAACGCCACCATTTGCTACGACACCACCACGGAGGACGAGCTGCCCGGCTACTTCATCTACAGCATGACGCTGACCGTCTTCGGCTTCTGCGTGCCCTTCATCATCATCTTCTGCTGCTACGGCATGATCGTCAAGGCCCTCGTCTGCAACGACATGAACAACGCGCCCCTGCGCCAGAAGTCCATCCACCTGGTCATCATCGTCCTGGCCGTCTTCGCCGTCTCCTACCTGCCCTTCCACGTCATGAAGAACCTCAACATGCGGGCCAGACTCTACTTCCAGAGCCCGGCCATGTGCGACTTCAACAACCGGGTCTACGCCACCTACCAGGTCACCCGGGGACTGGCCAGCCTGAACAGCTGCGTGGACCCCGTCCTCTACTTCCTGGCCGGCGACACCTTCAGGAGGAAGTTGTCGCGGGCCGCCAAGAAGCCCTCCCGGAAGGGGGACCAGGCGCCGCAGTCCAAGAGCGAGGAGACGGCGCTCAACAGCCTGGCGGAGCACGTGGAGAACGGCGAGCGGCGGATGTGAGACTGCGCCCGAGTCAGCTTTTTACCCTCCGGATCAGGGGTGTCAAACGTGGGTCAGGTTTTACCCGGCCCGTGGGAGGGGTTTGCTAAGTTTAGAGTGTCCGCCCTGAGATGGGCAGGTCGTGAGTTCCAAGACTATAAAAATGGGAGCCATTACCTCCCTGCTTGACACTCAGCATCAAGGCTTGGAATTGGGGGTCAAATCCCCCAAAATGATTACCGGGCGTGGCCACCGCTGCTGCTCACTGCTCCCCTCAGCTCCCAGGGGGCGAGGGTGATGGGTCAAAAGCAGAGGGTAATCTCACCATGATTTGACCCCAACTTAAACAAGTTGAAAAACCATTTAGTGGTCAGTTGTAGGGAATATGTACTGTACTGTACTATCTACTACGGCATGGCATAGTGGGTAGAGCAGCCGTGCCAGAAACCTGAGGGTTGCAGGTTCGCTTCCCACCTATTGACATCCAAATCGCTGCCGTCGTGTCCTTGGGCAGGACACTTCACCCTTTGCCCCCGGTGCCGCTCACACTGGTGAATGAATGGTGAGTGAATGATAGGTGGTGGTCGGAGGGGCCGTAGGCGCAAACTGGCAGCCACACTTCCGTCAGTTTACCCCAGGGCAGCTGTGGCTACAGATGTAGCTTACCACCACCAGGTGTGAATGAATGATGGGTTCCCACTTCTCTGTGAGCGCTTTGAGTATCTAACAATAGAAAAGCGCGATATAAATCTAATCCATTATTATTCATTATTATTATTAAAGTAAAAATCAAAGAAAACACACCTAGTGTGTGTGAGACTATCAGTGGTACTTTAACTTTGACTTTATAAAAATGACCAAGGAATTTTGGAAGGAAATGAACTGTTGTTCTGAATGTGTCCACTAGATGTCGCAATAGCAATTCTTTAGAGTTCCAATGGTTGTCACACACACACACGTCAGGACTTGGACTATGACTTGGATTGTTTCTCCAACGCAAAGGGAAATTGGCACGAGCGAGACGTGAATGTGAGTACATATTTATTTATTACTAACACTAACAAACTACAACAAAAGGCAAACAAATGGCGCGCACAATGGCGGAGAACAAACTTGACTACTGAAAACACAACTAAACAACTGTGACATAACTTAACCAAAAACTTACTTGACGTGAACAGGATGGAATAAACAGCATGGCTAGGCATGAATCGGGTTGAGGGATATGTAAAGTTGCCAGGCTGACTTCCTGGCAACTTCCGGTTTAAAGAATAGCTATGATGATTGAAAACAGGTGCATGACATGGGGATAGGGGCGTGACATGAGGGCAAGGTGAAAATCAATGAGTTGGCATGGTAACAAAGAAAACAAGGAAGTGCAGGTACAGGAAACGAGTGTCCAAAAAATAAAACAAAACCTGATCCCGTGGGCGTGACAACACACACACACTAGGTGTGGTGGAATGTGTCCTCTGCATTTGACCCATTCCCTTGTTCACCCCCTGGGAGATGAGGGGAGCAGTGAGCAGCAGTGTGCTCCGCGCTCAGGAAATAATTTTGGTGATTTTACCCCCAATTCCAACCCTTGACGCCGAAGTACCAATGGGTCCCATTTTGGTGTGACTCGGCCGGGGTTTGAACTCACAACCCCCCGGTCTCAGGGCGGACACTCTGACCACGAGGCCACTGAGCAGGTGCATATGTACAAAATAAAGCACATGATGTCAGTTGAGGAAAATGATCAAACTACATAAATAACATACTGTAATTCATACTTGCCAACCCTCACAATTTTTCCGGGAGACTCCCAAATTTCAGTGCCCCTCCCGAAAATCACCCGGGGCAACCATTTCCCCCAATTTCTCCCGATTTCCACCTGGACAACAATATTGAGGGCGTGCCATGATGGCACTACCTTCAGCATCCTCTACAACCTGTCCTCACGTCCGCTTTCCCTCCATGTGGGCCCACTCACATGTTGCATGCAGCTTCTGCAGACACACCCTAGTGAATGCAACGCATACTTGGTCAACAGTCATACATGTCACACTGAGGGTGGCCCTATAAACAACTTCATTACAAATATGCGCCACACTGTGAAGCCACACCAAACAAGAATGACAAACATCCACACCGTAACACAACATAAACGCAACACAACAGATACCCAGAATCCCTTGTAGCACTAACTCTTCCGGGACGCTACAATATACACCCCTGCTACCGCCAAACCCCGCCAACCTTAACCCCGCCCCCAACACCTCAACCCCGCCCCCATCTCCCAAATTCAGTGGTCTCAAGGTTGGCAAGTATGCTGTAATTTGATTTTGATATTATTATGTTTTGTCTTGATAGACTGAAAATGAACAGCAATGAGTTGACTGATGAACATTATCACATCATTTCATCAGAAAGTATAAATAAGGACAAATAAAGATAGAATACTATTAACTGCAACATGTAAGTGTTAAAAAAACAAACAACAACATTATGATTTGTACATTTTCACAAAGTGCTTCTATTTTTAAACACAATCTGAAGACAACTTCAGATTGTGTTTAAAAATAGATAACTTATTTTGAAGTTATGGTGCCGTGATTTTACCAGTCTGGCCCACTTGGGAGTAGATCCCCCCCCCCCCCATTCTATAAAGAGTTTGACACCCCTGCCGGGGAAACAAGAGTGTTGGATAATGGCAGCATTGTGTGGACCTGAAGACCTTGGACGGTGGGATGAGTGCTTCATTGTGAGCCCCTGATGGACGTGCTAACAGATAAGCTCTTGTGTCGTGTTGCTGTGGACACAACTTGCCCACTTTAGGTATGTCTGCAAGTTGGAAAAAAAAATGGCTTTTATAAAGTCAATAATACTCAGTTTTAACAGTCGGTTCTTATATTTCACTCAAGTGAAGGTTAGGGTTAGTCATGATAGCCATTTCAAAAGTGTGTTGTCCCATGTAAACTCTTTGAAAGTATCTACTAAGCATAGGCGCCAGCGGCCCCCGCGACCCCAAAGGGAATAACCGGTAGAAAATGGATGGATGGATGGATGTTTTGGGGGTCCCTTTTTTTAATAAGCAGCTTTTGCAGTGGGGCTCCAAGGAAGCAATGTTGGACGTATACAGACTTACTGCAACTCAGCATGAGTTGTTCAGTCGATCACATTGCTAGAGCGCTTTGTTCTACTGCAGGGGTGTCAATGTCCAGGCCCACGGGAATTCATTATCTATGTCGTATAGCACGGTGGAGGAGGGGTTAGTGTGTCCGCCTCACAACACCAAGGTCCTGGGTTCCATCCTGCGCTCAGGATCTTTCTGTGTGGAGTTTGTATGTCGCCTCGACGACGGCATCCTCCACAGCAGGGGGCGGCAACCCAAAATGTTGAAAGTGCCATATTGGAACAAAAATACAAAAACAAATCCACTTGGAGCCGCAAAAAATTAAAAGCCATATTAAATACAGATAGTGTGTCATGAGGTACAAATTGAATTAAGAGGACTTAAAGGGAACTAAATGAGCTGAAATATATCTACAAATGAGGCATAATGATGCAATATATACATACAGCTAGCCTAAATAGCATGTTAGCATCTATTAGCTTGCAGTGACCAAATATATCTGATTAGCACTCCACACAAGTCAATAACATCAACAAAACTCACCTTTGTGCATTCATGCACAACATTAAAAGTTTGGTGGACAAAATGAGACAGAAAAAGAAGTGACATAAAACACGTCTTAGAAAGTCGGAGAAAGTCATACATGTAAACAAACTACGGTGAGTTCAAGGACTGCCAAAATTAGTAGGACAAAACGGCGCTCGCCAAATACTCAAAACAGTGGAGCATGTTTAAAACAAACAGTATTCTTTATAGCAATTAGGGAGGTTTGTGTCATGTTTGTCCTCCTGCAGAAACCATTTTAAAACAAAAAAAAAATTTCTTTTTTTCCATCTTTTTTTTCCATTTTTCATACATTTTTGAAAAAGCTCTAGAGAGCCACTAGGGCGGCGCTAAAGCGCATGCGGCTCTAGACCCGCGGGTTACCGACCCCTGCTCCAAAGACATGCACCTGGGGATAGGCCCCTCCCACCTCCAAACACATGCACCTGGGGATAGGCCCCTCCCACCTCCAAACACATGCACCTGGGGATAGGCCCCTCCCACCTCCAAAGACATGCACCTGGGAATATGTTGATTGGCAACTCTAAATGGTCCCTAGTGTGTGAATGTTGTCTATCTGGGATGAGGTGGCGACTTGTCCAGGGTGTACACTGCCTTACGCCAGAGTGGCTCCAACACCCCAAATGATTATTATTGTTATCATTATTATTATTATTAATATTAATACTCCATCAGGGTTGACGCTAGGAATTTTCAAAATCAAGTCATAGAAGTGGGAATGTGTCGGGTGAGATGATTATGGTTTGTTGCCATCCCAATATACACAGCACAGTGGGAGGCAGGGTGCAGGTAAAAAGGTATGCAAGGCTTAAACCAAAAATGAACTAAAGGGAAAATGAAAGGAAAAGCCAATGGCTCTGCGAAACGAAAGTAAAGCTGAACAGGCTACAAAGTCAACAGAAGCAGAATGCTGGACGACAGCAAAAACTTACGGCGTCCACAAAGTACATCCGTGCATGACTTGACAATCAACGATGTCCCACGAAGAAGGATAGCAACAACAGTCAACTTTCAGGGTCCCACTTTTTTGTAAACATTGTTTATTGTTTATTGAGGATCCCTATTAGTCTTCCTGGGGTCCTTTTCAGAAGTTCAAAGTAAAAATAATAATACACAGATCCAGTTACAAAACATGAACACATCCAATTACAAATAAAAGAAAGAAAAAAGGAAAATAAATAGAAAATTCTTAAAAATAAAAGATAAAATAACAGCACACAGATCCAGTTACAATAAAAGAAAGGAGAAAGGGAAAAAGAAAAAGAAAAAAAAGTTCTCAAACTGATAACATGAAAGATGAACTCGGAATGTGTGCTTGGTGGAGGTCATGCCGGCACACCTGAATGAGGTCATGCCGGCACACCTGAATGAGGTCATGCCGGCACACCTGAATGAGGTCATGCCGGCGCACCTGAATGAGGTCATGCCGGCGCACCTGAATGAGGTCATGCCGGCGCACCTGAATGAGGTCATGCCGGCGCACCTGAAAGAGGTCATGCCGGCGCACCTGAATGAGGTCATGCCGGCGCACCTGAATGAGGTCATGCCGGCGCACCTGAATGAGGCCATGCCGGCGCACCTGAATGAGGTCATGCCGGCGCACCTGAATGAGGTCATGCCGGCGCACCTGAATGAGGTCATGCCGGCGCACCTGAATGAGGTCATGCCGGCGCACCTGAATGAGGTCATGCCGGCGCACCTGAATGAGGTCATGCCGGCGCACCTGAAAGAGGTCATGCCGGCGCACCTGAATGAGGTCATGCCGGCGCACCTGAATGAGGTCATGCCGGCGCACCTGAATGAGGCCATGCCGGCGCACCTGAATGAGGCCATGCCGGCGCACCTGAATGAGGCCATGCCGGCGCACCTGAATGAGGTCATGCCGGCGCACCTGAATGAGGTCATGCCGGCGCACCTGAATGAGGCCATGCCGGCGCACCTGAATGAGGTCATGCCGGCGCACCTGAATGAGGCCATGCCGGCGCACCTGAATGAGGCCATGCCGGCGCACCTGAATGAGGCCATGCCGGCGCACCTGAATGAGGCCATGCCGGCGCACCTGAATGAGGCCATGCCGGCGCACCTGAATGAGGCCATGCCGGCGCACCTGAATGAGGTCATGCCGGCGCACCTGAATGAGGTCATGCCGGCGCACCTGAATGAGGTCATGCCGGCGCACCTGAATGAGGTCATGCCGGCGCACCTGAAAGAGGTCATGCCGGCGCACCTGAAAGAGGTCATGCCGGCGAACCTGAATGAGGTCATGCCGGCGCACCTGAATGAGGTCATGCCGGCGCACCTGAATGAGGTCATGCCGGCGCACCTGAATGAGGTCATGCCGGCGCACCTGAATGAGGTCATGCCGGCGCACCTGAATGAGGTCATGCCGGCACACCTGAATGAGGTCATGCCGGCACACCTGAATGAGGTCATGCCGGCACACCTGAATGAGGTCATGCCGGCACACCTGAATGAGGTCATGCCGGCACACCTGAATGAGGCCATGCCGGCACACCTGAATGAGGCCATGCCGGCACACCTGAATGAGGCCATGCCGGCACACCTGAATGAGGCCATGCCGGCACACCTGAATGAGGCCATGCCGGCACACCTGAATGAGGCCATGCCGGCACACCTGAATGAGGTCATGCCGGCACACCTGAATGAGGTCATGCCGGCACACCTGAATGAGGTCATGCCGGCACACCTGAATGAGGCCATGCCGGCACACCTGAATGAGGCCATGCCGGCACACCTGAATGAGGCCATGCCGGCACACCTGAATGAGGCCATGCCGGCACACCTGAATGAGGCCATGCCGGCACACCTGAATGAGGCCATGCCGGCACACCTGAATGAGGCCATGCCGGCACACCTGAATGAGGCCATGCCGGCACACCTGAATGAGGCCATGCCGGCACACCTGAATGAGGCCATGCCGGCACACCTGAATGAGGCCATGCCGGCACACCTGAATGAGGCCATGCCGGCACACCTGAATGAGGCCATGCCGGCACACCTGAATGAGGCCATGCCGGCACACCTGAATGAGGTCATGCCGGCACACCTGAATGAGGTCATGCCGGCACACCTGAATGAGGCCATGCCGGCACACCTGAATGAGGCCATGCCGGCACACCTGAATGAGGCCATGCCGGCACACCTGAATGAGGCCATGCCGGCACACCTGAATGAGGCCATGCCGGCACACCTGAATGAGGCCATGCCGGCACACCTGAATGAGGCCATGCCGGCACACCTGAATGAGGCCATGCCGGCACACCTGAATGAGGCCATGCCGGCACACCTGAATGAGGTCATGCCGGCACACCTGAATGAGGTCATGCCGGCACACCTGAATGAGGTCATGCCGGCACACCTGAATGAGGTCATGCCGGCACACCTGAATGAGGTCATGCCGGCACACCTGAATGAGGTCATGCCGGCACACCTGAATGAGGCCATGCCGGCACACCTGAATGAGGCCATGCCGGCACACCTGAATGAGGCCATGCCGGCACACCTGAATGAGGCCATGCCGGCACACCTGAATGAGGCCATGCCGGCACACCTGAATGAGGCCATGCCGGCACACCTGAATGAGGCCATGCCGGCACACCTGAATGAGGCCATGCCGGCACACCTGAATGAGGCCATGCCGGCACACCTGAATGAGGTCATGCCAGCACACCTGAATGAGGTCATGCCAGCACACCTCCAGTCCACTGCAGTGCTGAACATCATAAACAACAACAAACTGCTGGATAATCTATCAATAACCTTCAGTTTTGAAAACAAATGATACATGAATGCATCATCCTGTTATATCTCACATTCTATATTGTGTTTTGAAAGAAAATAGGTTGTCATAAACGTTACTTCACTCATAAAAAAAACTAAAATAATAGACAAGAAAAGACATGAGTTTGCAAATGTAAAATATTCAGTTCTAAACATTCATTCACTTCCTTCTTTCCTTCATGGATCTAAACTGTACCACTTTTTCTATATTTTTACTGTAATATTTTCAGGATGTGTTTGTTCTATTTTCGGCCAAAGTAAGACAAAGAAAACAATCCGAAGTTGTCTTTATTTAATTTTTTTAATTTTTAATGCCGTGATTTGAAAGAGTTTGACACCCCTGTTGTGAAGACTCAAAGTGCTGAAAATGGTGAAACTTGTCATCTCCCTCCGGGTGGCACTGGGAGCAGGTGAGTAAAGTGTCTTGCTCAAGGGCACAATGACAGTGACTAAGATGGTAAAAGCTCAATCGGTTCCTTAAAAGAGCTCTTAGCTCAAAACACTTGTGTCTGAAATCCATTAAATGGGCGCCAACCCTGCAGCCCAACTTCAGCATTTTAACAGCTGACATGTCTTTTAAGAAGAAAACAAAACACGTTGTAGATAAAAAATGTTAGAATACTAGAGAATGTACTACTGATGATTACTGTACAGTGATAATAATGTACTGTATCTACTGTATCCCCTTGCACGAGTCAGCGGCTTGTTGTTACTTTCAGGGATAAATGCTCACCGTTGAGAGATTATTTTAGTTTCCTGGCTTGTGTTAAACTCTTTCTGCTTCATTTTGGTGCAGACTAGTGAGGAGACACTCAAATTGCTTTGCTAAGTTGGCGACACATTTTATTTTGTAATTTATTACTTTCATTCACTGACTCTTAACCACTTCCTTCCCGTGGTTGGAAAATAAAGTGTCTAAGGCAAGTTATAAAGTAACACTTACAAGTGACACCAGATGATTTGGGATCATTTTACTGGATTCACGGCAGCGTTTTTGGCGCCTTCTAATGGTGAAGATAGTTGGAATTCAAAATGAAACTTAAAGCATTTCAAACACTCTTAAGTTGAGGTACTACTGTATGCTGGAAGTCTGCACAACATAATACTAAAGGGAAGTTGTCACCTTGTATAAATATTAAATAAAAAGAGAATACAACAAATCCTTTTCAACTTATATTCAATTGAATAGACTGCAAAGACAAGATATTTCATCTTCACACTGACAAATGTTCTTATGTTTTTTTTTTGCAAATCATGAACTTAGAATTTAATGGCAGCAACACATTGCAAAAAAGGCATTTTTTCCTTTTAGCATCACTCAGTGCAGGTTTGGGAACTGAGGAGACACATTTTTGAAGTGGAATTCTTTCCCATTCTTGCTTGATGTACAGCTTAAGTTGTTCAACAGTCTCATAATTTAGCCTTAATATTGTCACCAATGTCTGGACTACAGGCAGGCCAGTCTAGTACCCGCACTCTTTTACTATGAAGCCACGCTGTTGTAACACATAATTTGGCATCGTCTTGCTGAAATAAGCAGGGGCGTCCATGATAACGTTACTCCAAAACCTTTCAGCATTAATGGTACCTTCACAGATGTGTAAGTTAGCCATGTCTTGGCCACTAATACACCCCCATACCATCACACATGCTGACTACCACACTTTCACCCTACAACAATCACTAATACACCCCCATACCATCACACATGCTGACTACCACACTTTCACCCTACAACAATCACTAATACACCCCCATACCATCACACATGCTGACTACCACACTTTCACCCTACAACAATCACTAATACACCCCCATACCATCACACATGCTGACTACCACACTTTCACCCTACAACAATCCGGATGGTTACTTTCCTCTTTGTTCCGGAGGACACCACGTCCACAGTTTCCACAAACAATTTGAAATGTGGACTCGTCAGACCACAGAACACTTTTCCACTTTGCATCAGTCCATCTTAGATGAGCTCAGGCCCAGCCAAGCTGGCGGCGTTTCTGGGTGTTGTTGATAAATGGTTTTCGCTTTGCATAGTAGAGTTTTAACTTGCACTTACAGATGTAGCGACCAACTGTAGTTACTGACAGTGGTTTTATGACGTGTTCCTGAGCCCATTTGGTGATATCCTTTACACACTGTTGTCACTTTTTGATGCGGTACAGGCTGAGGGATCCAAGGTCACGGGCATTCAGTGTTGATTTTCAGCTTACCTAAAAAAAAACACTTTCTCTCTGGCACTCACCGAGGGTGGACACTCCCCTTTCCTCTCCCTTATCTCTCCTGCTTGCTTCTTTCTCTTGTCTTGTCTTAACTTTCTTGTTGCCTCTTTTTGCACTGCTCTCCAAATCTGAACATTGTAACTTTTTAACTGGCCTCAACAAAATTGACAAGATCTTGGGTTTGGGGGAAACCTGCTGTCGTGACGAAGCGGTTGTTGCTGGACACACCACGGACTCTTGGGAGAAGGAGGGCCGCATGCCTGGCGACACTTTTCTGTCCAGGACGTGAAGATGTCCACCTATTGGGAACGATGCCAACTGGACATCTGCTGATTGGGGTAAGCGTTGCTCTGGTTTGTAGACAAATTGGAAGTTGCTGGCAGTCTTCAAAGTAGCCCAAAGCTGCCACAAATGATTGGAGGATGCAGGAAGAACTGTGGATTACATCGGACTGTCTACCCCGCAGTTTTGAGGACCAGTCATAGACAATTTAGAGTGAAAAGCTCATTTTATTTTCACTCGCATACAAAACATTTTAACCTGGATTGTTTCCCTGGCTTCGAGACTCTCCCGAAGATCACTGCAGGAAGACACAACAAACTCCTTTTTTGTCTCTCATGGACACACACCTGTTGTTGTGAACTTTGGACTAGCGACGGCAAATACATCAAAGCCGCGGAACAGAGTCACACTATGGGCTTATACACACACATTAACAAAAAAAAAATATACGCCACACATACACCCTCCTGTCCCCCAATCCGACGCCCTCGACGCTAATCCCATAAGGGTGATCGATGGATGGTCAGCGCCTGAGAGCTGCGACCTACCACCATGACCTTGAACTACCTTCCCTCTGTTGCTAGATATCTGGAGATGTATGTTGTAATATGTATATGTGCTTTGCTATGGAGGTTTTTTCTCACTCCGAACTGGGCCCCCTTAGGAGCCCAGTCTGGATTGTATTTTTTTACTCATCCTTCCCCAGCGTTTACCTTTTCCCCATCTTTTACGGGGCACCTTATGGCCACCCATCAGCGTTCTTGTTCTGTAACCCTGCACACTGTTTGTTTGTCTCATCTTGAACGGGTTTGTGCTGAAAACAAAGTTCCGTTGTACTTGTTGCAATGACAATAAAGACCGACCTACCTACCTGCCTGTGCAGTGATTTTTTTCCGCATTCTCTGAACCATGGCACCCACCTGTTCCCAATTAGCCTGTTCACCTGTGGCATGTTCCAAATACGTCTTTGATGCGCATTCTTCGACTTTCTCATTCTTTTTTGCCACTTGTGCCAGCTTTTTTTAAACATATTGCAGGCATCAAGTTCCAAATGGGCTAATATTTGCAAAAAAGAACAGAGTTTGGCAGTGTGAAGATGAAATATCTTGTCTTTGCAGTCTATCCATCCATCCATTTTCTACCGCTTATTCCCTTTCGGGGTCGCGGGGGGCGCTGGCGCCTATCTCAGCTACAATCGGGCGGAAGGCGGGGTACACCCTGGACAAGTCGCCACCTCATCGCAGGGCCAACACAGATAGACAGACAATATTCACACTCACATTCACACACTAGGGACCATTTAGTGTTGCCAATCAACCTATCCCCAGGTGCATGTCTTTGGAAGTGGGAGGAAGCCGGAGTACCTGGAGGGAACCCACGCATTCACGGGGAGAACATGCAAACTCCACACAGAAAGATCCCGAGCCTGGATTTGAACCCAGGACTGCAGGAACTTCGTATTGTGAGGCAGACGCACTAACCCCTCTGCCACCGTGAAGCCCCTTTGCAGTCTATTCAATTGAATATAAGTTGAAAAGGATTTGTTGTATTCTCTTTTTATTTAGCATTGACCCAAGGTGACAACTTCACTGCTTTTGTAGTTTGTAGACACAAGCATTGGTAACACTAGCATTAGTAATATTTTACCAGTAAATTCAAGCTGGGTTGGCATATTTAATAAGCACAAACTAAATAATCTTTGGTAGAGTGCTGCTTTTATTTTTTTAAGCGGTGTAGCGAAGCCGGCCTGAACCTTCAAATGTGACTATTTGAGTGGACGAAACCAGAGACGGTAGATTGTTCTCCCGTGCGGTGGTCACAAACATAGTGTTGGTGCACATATTGCAGTAATATACAGTATTGTAGTGGTGTAGAGCTACACTGTGACTGAACAAAATAATGATATCATATTACAGAACAACAACTGCAATTATTCAAAACTGAGAAATACTACCTTTGTGAACGCATGTTTTTAATGTACAACGGAAGCAGGTGTACTGAGTGCTAGTGACTGTAAATGTAAACGAGCAACGGTACAAAATAAGGTTTTCAAGTTCCCATCAACGTGCGGAGGATTAAAAAAAAGAGATGAAAAAGATTGTAAAAGTGTTTTCTGGAAGCCTCATTAAAAGTTGTTTAGCAGCTGATCGTGTTCCAGACTGGAGTGACGTCATTCACTCACAGGTCACAACATTTTCAATACATCAAGTACATGAGCATCACACTAAAAGGTGTTTTTATTTTATAATTTTTTTTTCATATTTATGGTTGCCTGTAAAACCAAATGTTAGGAGAAGCTCTGAGTATGATGATTTCTAACAGTTAATGTATTGGATCAGTGTACCTTAAAAAAACAAACAAACAAACAAACAAAAGGCCAGTGAGCAAAATGTGAATGCACTGACTTGGACTTGCTGATGTTTTACTGCACTCAGCACACCTTCTTTCTCTCGTCCTCCTTCCGAGCTGGAGCTTTTACGCCACACTGATGTTCCAAACACAAAGAAGAGGACATAATATTACCCACCACAGTATTCTGTGTATGATACCGTGGATGTTGTTTAGAATGACATGTCTAGTATCAAATAATGTCTCTAAAAACTGGACTCTGTATCGCAACCTGGAGAATAAAAAGTGTTTTAAAGAGACATGCCCGAGACTGTGTAAGTGTCTTTTTCTAAATAATTATTATTAAATCAACATAAAAAAACACAAGATACAATTAGTGCACCAACCCATCCCTCCCCCATTTACACTCATTTGATTGATTGATACTCTAATTAGTAGATTGCACAGTACAGTACATATTCCCTACAATTGACCACTAAATGGTAACACCCCAATAAGCTTTTCAACTTGCTTAAGTCGGGGTCCACCTTCATCAATTCATCAATTCAATCAATCAATTCACACAAAAGGGTTGTTTCCTTCTCTTATTAATATTCTGCTTCCTACAATATATATCAATGCAGCCTGCAAGGGATACACTTGTAAATATTAACAATATAACAAAATAAAAGAGAAACAGTTATTAATATGAACAAAATAGAAGGGATGAAGTTATTAATATTAACAATATTTAATGGATAAAGTTATTAATACTAACAGTATATAAAGGATACAGTTATTAATATTAACAATATGTAATGGATAAAGTTATTAATACTAACAGTATATAAAGGATACAGTTATTAATATTAACAAAATAACAATATATAAGGGTAACAGTCGGTGATAGTGTGTGTTTAAGGAAGGTGTCAAATACATTTGTGGAGACTATTACACTCTTGTCTTTCTATTTACTCTTTGCGCTTTTCCTAGTCACGTGACTTTCACAGTCCAATCAGCTGTAGTTATATGCCGGAAGCAGGAAGTGACTGGTATGCTCTTGCTCTTTTTTTTTTTTTTTTTTTTTTTTTTTTTTTAAAGGTTTATTTATAAATTTCAACAATTACAAACAGTAAGTCAAACAACAATATAAAACATTATAAAACATTATGAAAACAGTACAAAACAGCGCCAGGTCCAATTAGTGCTGCTTGTAAGCCGGAAGCAGGAAGTAGCCAGGAGACAGGAAGTGGAGGGAAGATGATTGTATTTCTGCTGGAAAATTGACTTCCGGCGCCGGATTGTTTGTCATCAAGAAGTGTTGGACTGAAGATTGTTTGTCTTCAAGTTGTGTTTGACTCAAGATTGTTTGTCATCAAGAAGTGTTGGACTGAAGATTGTTTGTCTTCAAGTTGTGTTTGACTCAAGATTGTTTGTCATCAAGAAGTGTTGGACTGAAGATTGTTTGTCTTCAAGTTGTGTTTGACTCAAGATTGTTTGTCATCAAGAAGTGTTGGACTGAAGATTGTTTGTCTTCAAGTTGTGTTTGACTCAAGATTGTTTGTCATCAAGAAGTGTTGGACTGAAGATTGTTTGTCTTCAAGTTGTGTTTGACTCAAGATTGTTTGTCATCAAGAAGTGTTGGACTGAAGATTGTTTGTCTTCAAGTTGTGTTTGACTCAAGATTGTTTGTCATCAAGAAGTGTTGGACTGAAGATTGTTTGTCTTCAAGTTGTGTTTGACTCAAGATTGTTTGTCATCAAGAAGTGTTGGACTGAAGATTGTTTGTCTTCAAGTTGTGTTTGACTCAAGATTGTTTGTCATCAAGAAGTGTTGGACTGAAGATTGTTTGTCTTCAAGTTGTGTTTGACTCAAGATTGTTTGTCATCAAGAAGTGTTGGACTGAAGATTGTTTGTCTTCAAGTTGTGTTTGACTCAAGGTTGTTTGTCATCAAGAAGTGTTGGACTGAAGATTGTTTGTCATCAAGAAGTGTTGGACTGAAGATTGTTTGTCATCAAGAAGTGTTGGACTGAAGATTGTTTGTCATCAAGTTGTGTTTGACTCAAGATTGTTTGTCATCAAGAAGTGTTGGACTGAAGATTGTTTGTCATCAAGAAGTGTTGGACTGAAGATTGTTTGTCTTCAAGTTGTGTTGGACTGAAGATTGTTTGTCATCAAGAAGTGTTGGACTGAAGATTGTTTGTCATCAAGAAGTGTTGGACTGAAGATTGTTTGTCTTCAAGTTGTGTTGGACTGAAGATTGTTTGTCTTCAAGAAGTGTTGGACTGAAGATTGTTTGTCATCAAGAAGTGTTGGACTGAAGATTGTTTGTCTTCAAGTTGTGTTTGACTCAAGATTGTTTGTCATCAAGAAGTGTTGGACTGAAGATTGTTTGTCATCAAGAAGTGTTGGACTGAAGATTGTTTGTCTTCAAGTTGTGTTGGACTGAAGATTGTTTGTCATCAAGAAGTGTTGGACTGAAGATTGTTTGTCATCAAGAAGTGTTGGACTGAAGATTGTTTGTCTTCAAGTTGTGTTGGACTGAAGATTGTTTGTCTTCAAGAAGTGTTGGACTGAAGATTGTTTGTCATCAAGAAGTGTTGGACTGAAGATTGTTTGTCTTCAAGTTGTGTTTGACTCAAGATTGTTTGTCATCAAGAAGTGTTGGACTGAAGATTGTTTGTCATCAAGAAGTGTTGGACTGAAGATTGTTTGTCTTCAAGTTGTGTTTGACTCAAGATTGTTTGTCATCAAGAAGTGTTGGACTGAAGATTGTTTGTCATCAAGAAGTGTTGGACTGAAGATTGTTTGTCATCAAGAAGTGTTGGACTGAAGATTGTTTGTCTTCAAGTTGTGTTGGACTGAAGATTGTTTGTCTTCAAGAAGTGTTGGACTGAAGATTGTTTGTCATCAAGAAGTGTTGGACTGAAGATTGTTTGTCTTCAAGTTGTGTTTGACTCAAGATTGTTTGTCATCAAGAAGTGTTGGACTGAAGATTGTTTGTCATCAAGAAGTGTTGGACTGAAGATTGTTTGTCTTCAAGTTTTGTTGGACTGAAGATTGTTTGTCATCAAGAAGTGTTGGACTGAAGATTGTTTGTCATCAAGAAGTGTTGGACTGAAGATTGTTTGTCATCAAGTTGTGTTGGACTGAAGATTGTTTGTCTTCAAGAAGTGTTGGACTGAAGATTGTTTGTCATCAAGAAGTGTTGGACTGAAGATTGTTTGTCTTCAAGTTGTGTTTGACTCAAGATTGTTTGTCATCAAGAAGTGTTGGACTGAAGATTGTTTGTCATCAAGAAGTGTTGGACTGAAGATTGTTTGTCATCAAGTTGTGTTGGACTGAAGATTGTTTGTCTTCAAGTTGTGTTTGACTCAAGATTGTTTGTCATCAAGAAGTGTTGGACTGAAGATTGTTTGTCTTCAAGTTGTGTTTGACTCAAGATTGTTTGTCATCAAGAAGTGTTGGACTGAAGATTGTTTGTCTTCAAGTTGTGTTTGACTCAAGGTTGTTTGTCATCAAGAAGTGTTGGACTGAAGATTGTTTGTCATCAAGAAGTGTTGGACTGAAGATTGTTTGTCTTCAAGTTGTGTTGGACTGAAGATTGTTTGTCTTCAAGTTGTGTTTGACTCAAGATTGTTTGTCATCAAGAAGTGTTGGACTGAAGATTGTTTGTCATCAAGAAGTGTTGGACTGAAGATTGTTTGTCTTCAAGTTGTGTTGGACTGAAGATTGTTTGTCTTTAAGAAGTGTTGGACTGAAGATTGTTTGTCATCAAGAAGTGTTGGACTGAAGATTGTTTGTCTTCAAGTTGTGTTTGACTCAAGATTGTTTGTCATCAAGAAGTGTTGGACTGAAGATTGTTTGTCATCAAGAAGTGTTGGACTGAAGATTGTTTGTCTTCAAGTTGTGTTGGACTGAAGATTGTTTGTCATCAAGAAGTGTTGGACTGAAGATTGTTTGTCATCAAGAAGTGTTGGACTGAAGATTGTTTGTCTTCAAGTTGTGTTGGACTGAAGATTGTTTGTCATCAAGAAGTGTTGGACTGAAGATTGTTTGTCATCAAGAAGTGTTGGACTGAAGATTGTTTGTCATCAAGTTGTGTTGGACTGAAGATTGTTTGTCTTCAAGTTGTGTTTGACTCAAGATTGTTTGTCATCAAGAAGTGTTGGACTGAAGATTGTTTGTCTTCAAGTTGTGTTTGACTCAAGGTTGTTTGTCATCAAGAAGTGTTGGACTGAAGATTGTTTGTCATCAAGAAGTGTTGGACTGAAGATTGTTTGTCTTCAAGTTGTGTTGGACTGAAGATTGTTTGTCATCAAGAAGTGTTGGACTGAAGATTGTTTGTCTTCAAGAAGTGTTGGACTGAAGATTGTTTGTCATCAAGAAGTGTTGGACTGAAGATTGTTTGTCTTCAAGTTGTGTTTGACTCAAGATTGTTTGTCATCAAGAAGTGTTGGACTGAAGATTGTTTGTCATCAAGAAGTGTTGGACTGAAGATTGTTTGTCTTCAAGTTGTGTTTGACTCAAGATTGTTTGTCATCAAGAAGTGTTGGACTGAAGATTGTTTGTCATCAAGAAGTGTTGGACTGAAGATTGTTTGTCTTCAAGTTGTGTTGGACTGAAGATTGTTTGTCATCAAGAAGTGTTGGACTGAAGATTGTTTGTCTTCAAGAAGTGTTGGACTGAAGATTGTTTGTCATCAAGTTGTGTTGGACTGAAGATTGTTTGTCTTCAAGAAGTGTTGGACTGAAGATTGTTTGTCATCAAGTTGTGTTTGACTCAAGATTGTTTGTCATCAAGAAGTGTTGGACTGAAGATTGTTTGTCTTCAAGTTGTGTTTGACTCAAGGTTGTTTGTCATCAAGAAGTGTTGGACTGAAGATTGTTTGTCATCAAGAAGTGTTGGACTGAAGATTGTTTGTCTTCAAGTTGTGTTGGACTGAAGATTGTTTGTCATCAAGAAGTGTTGGACTGAAGATTGTTTGTCTTCAAGAAGTGTTGGACTGAAGATTGTTTGTCATCAAGAAGTGTTGGACTGAAGATTGTTTGTCATCAAGAAGTGTTGGACTGAAGATTGTTTGTCTTCAAGTTGTGTTTGACTCAAGATTGTTTGTCATCAAGAAGTGTTGGACTGAAGATTGTTTGTCATCAAGAAGTGTTGGACTGAAGATTGTTTGTCTTCAAGTTGTGTTTGACTCAAGATTGTTTGTCATCAAGAAGTGTTGGACTGAAGATTGTTTGTCATCAAGAAGTGTTGGACTGAAGATTGTTTGTCTTCAAGTTGTGTTGGACTGAAGATTGTTTGTCATCAAGAAGTGTTGGAATGAAGATTGTTTGTCTTCAAGAAGTGTTGGACTGAAGATTGTTTGTCATCAAGTTGTGTTGGACTGAAGATTGTTTGTCATCAAGAAGTGTTGGACTGAAGATTTTTTGTCATCAAGTTGTGTTGGACTGAAGATTGTTTGTCATCAAGAAGTGTTGGACTGAAGATTGTTTGTCATCAAGAAGTGTTGGACTGAAGATTGTTTGTCTTCAAGTTGTGTTTGACTCAAGATTGTTTGTCATCAAGTTGTGTTGGACTGAAGATTGTTTGTCTTCAAGTTGTGTTGGACTGAAGATTGTTTGTCATCAAGAAGTGTTGGACTGAAGATTGTTTGTCTTCAAGTTGTGTTTGACTCAAGATTGTTTGTCATCAAGAAGTGTTAGACTGAAGATTGTTTGTCATCAAGAAGTGTTGGACTGAAGATTGTTTGTCTTCAAGTTGTGTTGGACTGAAGATTGTTTGTCATCAAGAAGTGTTGGAATGAAGATTGTTTGTCTTCAAGAAGTGTTGGACTGAAGATTGTTTGTCATCAAGTTGTGTTGGACTGAAGATTGGTTGTCATCAAGAAGTGTTGGACTGAAGATTGTTTGTCATCAAGTTGTGTTGGACTGAAGATTGTTTGTCATCAAGAAGTGTTGGACTGAAGATTGTTTGTCATCAAGTTGTGTTGGACTGAAGATTGTTTGTCATCAAGAAGTGTTGGACTGAAGATTGTTTGTCTTCAAGTTGTGTTGGACTGAAGATTGTTTGTCATCAAGAAGTGTTGGACTGAAGATTGTTTGTCTTCAAGAAGTGTTTGACTGAAGATTGTTTGTCATCAAGTTGTGTTTGACTCAAGATTGTTTGTCTTCAAGAAGTGTTGGACTGAAGATTGTTTGTCATCAAGAAGTGTTGGACTGAAGATTGTTTGTCTTCAAGAAGTGTTGGACTGAAGATTGTTTGTCATCAAGTTGTGTTGGACTGAAGATTGTTTGTCTTCAAGAAGTGTTGGACTGAAGATTGTTTGTCATCAAGTTGTGTTTGACTCAAGATTGTTTGTCATCAAGAAGTGTTGGACTGAAGATTGTTTGTCTTCAAGTTGTGTTTGACTCAAGATTGTTTGTCATCAAGAAGTGTTGGACTGAAGATTGTTTGTCATCAAGAAGTGTTGGACTGAAGATTGTTTGTCTTCAAGTTGTGTTTGACTCAAGATTGTTTGTCATCAAGAAGTGTTGGACTGAAGATTGTTTGTCATCAAGAAGTGTTGGACTGAAGATTGTTTGTCTTCAAGTTGTGTTGGACTGAAGATTGTTTGTCATCAAGAAGTGTTGGAATGAAGATTGTTTGTCTTCAAGAAGTGTTGGACTGAAGATTGTTTGTCATCAAGTTGTGTTGGACTGAAGATTGGTTGTCATCAAGAAGTGTTGGACTGAAGATTGTTTGTCATCAAGTTGTGTTGGACTGAAGATTGTTTGTCATCAAGAAGTGTTGGACTGAAGATTGTTTGTCATCAAGAAGTGTTGGACTGAAGATTGTTTGTCTTCAAGTTGTGTTTGACTCAAGATTGTTTGTCATCAAGTTGTGTTGGACTGAAGATTGTTTGTCTTCAAGTTGTGTTGGACTGAAGATTGTTTGTCATCAAGAAGTGTTGGACTGAAGATTGTTTGTCTTCAAGTTGTGTTTGACTCAAGATTGTTTGTCATCAAGAAGTGTTGGACTGAAGATTGTTTGTCATCAAGAAGTGTTGGACTGAAGATTGTTTGTCTTCAAGTTGTGTTGGACTGAAGATTGTTTGTCATCAAGAAGTGTTGGAATGAAGATTGTTTGTCATCAAGAAGTGTTGGACTGAAGATTGTTTGTCATCAAGTTGTGTTGGACTGAAGATTGGTTGTCATCAAGAAGTGTTGGACTGAAGATTGTTTGTCATCAAGTTGTGTTGGACTGAAGATTGTTTGTCATCAAGAAGTGTTGGACTGAAGATTGTTCGTCATCAAGTTGTGTTGGACTGAAGATTGTTTGTCATCAAGAAGTGTTGGACTGAAGATTGTTTGTCTTCAAGTTGTGTTGGACTGAAGATTGTTTGTCTTCAAGTTGTGTTGGACTGAAGATTGTTTGTCATCAAGAAGTGTTGGACTGAAGATTGTTTGTCATCAAGTTTTGTTGGACTGAAGATTGTTTGTCATCAAGAAGTGTTGGACTGAAGATTGTTTGTCTTCAGGTTGTGTTGGACTGAAGATTGTTTGTCATCAAGAAGTGTTGGACTGAAGATTGTTTGTCTTCAAGTTGTGTTGGACTGAAGATTGTTTGTCATCAAGAAGTGTTGGACTGAAGATTGTTTGTCTTCAAGAAGTGTTGGACTGAAGATTGTTTGTCATCAAGTTGTGTTTGACTCAAGATTGTTTGTCTTCAAGAAGTGTTGGACTGAAGATTGTTTGTCATCAAGTTGTGTTTGACTCAAGATTGTTTGTCATCAAGTTGTGTTGGACTGAAGATTGTTCGTCATCAAGAAGTGTTGGACTGAAGATTGTTTGTCTTCAAGTTGTGTTGGACTGAAGATTGTTTGTCATCAAGTTGTGTTTGACTCAAGATTGTTTGTCATCAAGTTGTGTTGGACTGAAGATTGTTTGTCATCAAGAAGTGTTGGACTGAAGATTGTTTGTCTTCAAGTTGTGTTGGACTGAAGATTGTTTGTCATCAAGAAGTGTTGGACTGAAGATTGTTTGTCTTCAAGTTGTGTTGGACTGAAGATTGTTTGTCATCAAGAAGTGATGGACTGAAGATTGTTTGTCTTCAAGTTGTGTTTGACTCAAGATTGTTTGTCATCAAGAAGTGTTGGACTGAAGATTGTTTGTCATCAAGAAGTGTTGGACTGAAGATTGTTTGTCTTCAAGTTGTGTTGGACTGAAGATTGTTTGTCATCAAGAAGTGTTGGAATGAAGATTGTTTGTCATCAAGAAGTGTTGGACTGAAGATTGTTTGTCATCAAGTTGTGTTGGACTGAAGATTGGTTGTCATCAAGAAGTGTTGGACTGAAGATTGTTTGTCATCAAGTTGTGTTGGACTGAAGATTGTTTGTCATCAAGAAGTGTTGGACTGAAGATTGTTTGTCATCAAGTTGTGTTGGACTGAAGATTGTTTGTCATCAAGAAGTGTTGGACTGAAGATTGTTTGTCTTCAAGTTGTGTTGGACTGAAGATTGTTTGTCTTCAAGTTGTGTTGGACTGAAGATTGTTTGTCATCAAGAAGTGTTGGACTGAAGATTGTTTGTCATCAAGTTTTGTTGGACTGAAGATTGTTTGTCATCAAGAAGTGTTGGACTGAAGATTGTTTGTCTTCAAGTTGTGTTGGACTGAAGATTGTTTGTCTTCAAGTTGTGTTGGACTGAAGATTGTTTGTCATCAAGAAGTGTTGGACTGAAGATTGTTTGTCTTCAAGAAGTGTTGGACTGAAGATTGTTTGTCATCAAGTTGTGTTTGACTCAAGATTGTTTGTCTTCAAGAAGTGTTGGACTGAAGATTGTTTGTCATCAAGTTGTGTTTGACTCAAGATTGTTTGTCATCAAGTTGTGTTGGACTGAAGATTGTTTGTCATCAAGAAGTGTTGGACTGAAGATTGTTTGTCTTCAAGTTGTGTTGGACTGAAGATTGTTTGTCATCAAGTTGTGTTTGACTCAAGATTGTTTGTCATCAAGTTGTGTTGGACTGAAGATTGTTTGTCTTCAAGTTGTGTTGGACTGAAGATTGTTTGTCATCAAGAAGTGTTGGACTGAAGATTGTTTGTCATCAAGAAGTGTTGGACTGAAGATTGTTTGTCTTCAAGTTGTGTTGGACTGAAGATTGTTTGTCATCAAGTTGTGTTTGACTCAAGATTGTTTGTCATCAAGTTGTGTTGGACTGAAGATTGTTTGTCATCAAGAAGTGTTGGACTGAAGATTGTTTGTCTTCAAGTTGTGTTGGACTGAAGATTGTTTGTCATCAAGTTGTGTTTGACTCAAGATTGTTTGTCATCAAGAAGTGTTGGACTGAAGATTGTTTGTCTTCAAGTTGTGTTGGACTGAAGATTGTTTGTCTTCAAGAAGTGTTGGACTGAAGATTGTTTGTCATCAAGTTGTGTTTGACTCAAGATTGTTTGTCATCAAGAAGTGTTGGACTGAAGATTGTTTGTCTTCAAGTTGTGTTTGACTCAAGATTGTTTGTCATCAAGAAGTGTTGGACTGAAGATTGTTTGTCATCAAGAAGTGTTGGACTGAAGATTGTTTGTCTTCAAGTTGTGTTTGACTCAAGATTGTTTGTCATCAAGAAGTGTTGGACTGAAGATTGTTTGTCATCAAGAAGTGTTGGACTGAAGATTGTTTGTCTTCAAGTTGTGTTGGACTGAAGATTGTTTGTCATCAAGAAGTGTTGGAATGAAGATTGTTTGTCTTCAAGAAGTGTTGGACTGAAGATTGTTTGTCATCAAGTTGTGTTGGACTGAAGATTGGTTGTCATCAAGAAGTGTTGGACTGAAGATTGTTTGTCATCAAGTTGTGTTGGACTGAAGATTGTTTGTCATCAAGAAGTGTTGGACTGAAGATTGTTTGTCATCAAGAAGTGTTGGACTGAAGATTGTTTGTCTTCAAGTTGTGTTTGACTCAAGATTGTTTGTCATCAAGTTGTGTTGGACTGAAGATTGTTTGTCTTCAAGTTGTGTTGGACTGAAGATTGTTTGTCATCAAGAAGTGTTGGACTGAAGATTGTTTGTCTTCAAGTTGTGTTTGACTCAAGATTGTTTGTCATCAAGAAGTGTTGGACTGAAGATTGTTTGTCATCAAGAAGTGTTGGACTGAAGATTGTTTGTCTTCAAGTTGTGTTGGACTGAAGATTGTTTGTCATCAAGAAGTGTTGGAATGAAGATTGTTTGTCATCAAGAAGTGTTGGACTGAAGATTGTTTGTCATCAAGTTGTGTTGGACTGAAGATTGGTTGTCATCAAGAAGTGTTGGACTGAAGATTGTTTGTCATCAAGTTGTGTTGGACTGAAGATTGTTTGTCATCAAGAAGTGTTGGACTGAAGATTGTTCGTCATCAAGTTGTGTTGGACTGAAGATTGTTTGTCATCAAGAAGTGTTGGACTGAAGATTGTTTGTCTTCAAGTTGTGTTGGACTGAAGATTGTTTGTCTTCAAGTTGTGTTGGACTGAAGATTGTTTGTCATCAAGAAGTGTTGGACTGAAGATTGTTTGTCATCAAGTTTTGTTGGACTGAAGATTGTTTGTCATCAAGAAGTGTTGGACTGAAGATTGTTTGTCTTCAGGTTGTGTTGGACTGAAGATTGTTTGTCATCAAGAAGTGTTGGACTGAAGATTGTTTGTCTTCAAGTTGTGTTGGACTGAAGATTGTTTGTCATCAAGAAGTGTTGGAATGAAGATTGTTTGTCATCAAGTTGTGTTGGACTGAAGATTGTTTGTCATCAAGAAGTGTTGGACTGAAGATTGTTTGTCTTCAAGTTGTGTTGGACTGAAGATTGGTTGTCATCAAGAAGTGTTGGACTGAAGATTGTTTGTCATCAAGTTGTGTTGGACTGAAGATTGTTTGTCATCAAGAAGTGTTGGACTGAAGATTGTTTGTCATCAAGAAGTGTTGGACTGAAGATTGTTTGTCTTCAAGTTGTGTTTGACTCAAGATTGTTTGTCATCAAGTTGTGTTGGACTGAAGATTGTTTGTCTTCAAGTTGTGTTGGACTGAAGATTGTTTGTCATCAAGAAGTGTTGGACTGAAGATTGTTTGTCTTCAAGTTGTGTTTGACTCAAGATTGTTTGTCATCAAGAAGTGTTGGACTGAAGATTGTTTGTCATCAAGAAGTGTTGGACTGAAGATTGTTTGTCTTCAAGTTGTGTTGGACTGAAGATTGTTTGTCATCAAGAAGTGTTGGAATGAAGATTGTTTGTCATCAAGAAGTGTTGGACTGAAGATTGTTTGTCATCAAGTTGTGTTGGACTGAAGATTGGTTGTCATCAAGAAGTGTTGGACTGAAGATTGTTTGTCATCAAGTTGTGTTGGACTGAAGATTGTTTGTCATCAAGAAGTGTTGGACTGAAGATTGTTCGTCATCAAGTTGTGTTGGACTGAAGATTGTTTGTCATCAAGAAGTGTTGGACTGAAGATTGTTTGTCTTCAAGTTGTGTTG
This sequence comes from Nerophis ophidion, assembly GCF_033978795.1. Lineage (NCBI taxonomy): Eukaryota > Metazoa > Chordata > Actinopteri > Syngnathiformes > Syngnathidae > Nerophis > Nerophis ophidion. The sequence goes on from NC_084628.1 coordinate 45,010,898, forward strand.
GACTGAAGATTGTTTGTCTTCAAGTTGTGTTGGACTGAAGATTGTTTGTCATCAAGAAGTGTTGGACTGAAGATTGTTTGTCATCAAGTTTTGTTGGACTGAAGATTGTTTGTCATCAAGAAGTGTTGGACTGAAGATTGTTTGTCTTCAGGTTGTGTTGGACTGAAGATTGTTTGTCATCAAGAAGTGTTGGACTGAAGATTGTTTGTCTTCAAGTTGTGTTGGACTGAAGATTGTTTGTCATCAAGAAGTGTTGGACTGAAGATTGTTTGTCTTCAAGAAGTGTTGGACTGAAGATTGTTTGTCATCAAGTTGTGTTTGACTCAAGATTGTTTGTCTTCAAGAAGTGTTGGACTGAAGATTGTTTGTCATCAAGTTGTGTTTGACTCAAGATTGTTTGTCATCAAGTTGTGTTGGACTGAAGATTGTTCGTCATCAAGAAGTGTTGGACTGAAGATTGTTTGTCTTCAAGTTGTGTTGGACTGAAGATTGTTTGTCATCAAGTTGTGTTTGACTCAAGATTGTTTGTCATCAAGTTGTGTTGGACTGAAGATTGTTTGTCATCAAGAAGTGTTGGACTGAAGATTGTTTGTCTTCAAGTTGTGTTGGACTGAAGATTGTTTGTCATCAAGAAGTGTTGGACTGAAGATTGTTTGTCTTCAAGTTGTGTTGGACTGAAGATTGTTTGTCATCAAGAAGTGATGGACTGAAGATTGTTTGTCTTCAAGTTGTGTTTGACTCAAGATTGTTTGTCATCAAGAAGTGTTGGACTGAAGATTGTTTGTCATCAAGAAGTGTTGGACTGAAGATTGTTTGTCTTCAAGTTGTGTTGGACTGAAGATTGTTTGTCATCAAGAAGTGTTGGAATGAAGATTGTTTGTCATCAAGAAGTGTTGGACTGAAGATTGTTTGTCATCAAGTTGTGTTGGACTGAAGATTGGTTGTCATCAAGAAGTGTTGGACTGAAGATTGTTTGTCATCAAGTTGTGTTGGACTGAAGATTGTTTGTCATCAAGAAGTGTTGGACTGAAGATTGTTTGTCATCAAGTTGTGTTGGACTGAAGATTGTTTGTCATCAAGAAGTGTTGGACTGAAGATTGTTTGTCTTCAAGTTGTGTTGGACTCAAGATTGTTTGTCTTCAAGTTGTGTTGGACTGAAGATTGTTTGTCATCAAGAAGTGTTGGACTGAAGATTGTTTGTCATCAAGTTTTGTTGGACTGAAGATTGTTTGTCATCAAGAAGTGTTGGACTGAAGATTGTTTGTCTTCAAGTTGTGTTGGACTGAAGATTGTTTGTCTTCAAGTTGTGTTGGACTGAAGATTGTTTGTCATCAAGAAGTGTTGGACTGAAGATTGTTTGTCTTCAAGTTGTGTTGGACTGAAGATTGTTTGTCATCAAGAAGTGATGGACTGAAGATTGTTTGTCTTCAAGTTGTGTTTGACTCAAGATTGTTTGTCATCAAGAAGTGTTGGACTGAAGATTGTTTGTCATCAAGTTGTGTTTGACTCAAGATTGTTTGTCATCAAGTTGTGTTGGACTGAAGATTGTTTGTCATCAAGAAGTGTTGGACTGAAGATTGTTTGTCTTCAAGTTGTGTTGGACTGAAGATTGTTTGTCATCAAGAAGTGTTGGACTGAAGATTGTTTGTCTTCAAGTTGTGTTGGACTGAAGATTGTTTGTCATCAAGAAGTGATGGACTGAAGATTGTTTGTCTTCAAGTTGTGTTTGACTCAAGATTGTTTGTCATCAAGAAGTGTTGGACTGAAGATTGTTTGTCATCAAGAAGTGTTGGACTGAAGATTGTTTGTCTTCAAGTTGTGTTGGACTGAAGATTGTTTGTCATCAAGAAGTGTTGGAATGAAGATTGTTTGTCATCAAGAAGTGTTGGACTGAAGATTGTTTGTCATCAAGTTGTGTTGGACTGAAGATTGGTTGTCATCAAGAAGTGTTGGACTGAAGATTGTTTGTCATCAAGTTGTGTTGGACTGAAGATTGTTTGTCATCAAGAAGTGTTGGACTGAAGATTGTTTGTCATCAAGTTGTGTTGGACTGAAGATTGTTTGTCATCAAGAAGTGTTGGACTGAAGATTGTTTGTCTTCAAGTTGTGTTGGACTCAAGATTGTTTGTCTTCAAGTTGTGTTGGACTGAAGATTGTTTGTCATCAAGAAGTGTTGGACTGAAGATTGTTTGTCATCAAGTTTTGTTGGACTGAAGATTGTTTGTCATCAAGAAGTGTTGGACTGAAGATTGTTTGTCTTCAAGTTGTGTTGGACTGAAGATTGTTTGTCTTCAAGTTGTGTTGGACTGAAGATTGTTTGTCATCAAGAAGTGTTGGACTGAAGATTGTTTGTCTTCAAGAAGTGTTGGACTGAAGATTGTTTGTCATCAAGTTGTGTTTGACTCAAGATTGTTTGTCTTCAAGAAGTGTTGGACTGAAGATTGTTTGTCATCAAGTTGTGTTTGACTCAAGATTGTTTGTCATCAAGTTGTGTTGGACTGAAGATTGTTTGTCTTCAAGTTGTGTTGGACTGAAGATTGTTTGTCATCAAGTTGTGTTTGACTCAAGATTGTTTGTCATCAAGTTGTGTTGGACTGAAGATTGTTTGTCTTCAAGTTGTGTTGGACTGAAGATTGTTTGTCATCAAGAAGTGTTGGACTGAAGATTGTTTGTCATCAAGAAGTGTTGGACTGAAGATTGTTTGTCTTCAAGTTGTGTTGGACTGAAGATTGTTTGTCATCAAGTTGTGTTTGACTCAAGATTGTTTGTCATCAAGTTGTGTTGGACTGAAGATTGTTTGTCATCAAGAAGTGTTGGACTGAAGATTGTTTGTCTTCAAGTTGTGTTGGACTGAAGATTGTTTGTCATCAAGTTGTGTTTGACTCAAGATTGTTTGTCATCAAGTTGTGTTGGACTGAAGATTGTTTGTCATCAAGAAGTGTTGGACTGAAGATTGTTTGTCTTCAAGTTGTGTTGGACTGAAGATTGTTTGTCATCAAGTTGTGTTTGACTCAAGATTGTTTGTCATCAAGAAGTGTTGGACTGAAGATTGTTTGTCTTCAAGTTGTGTTGGACTGAAGATTGTTTGTCATCAAGAAGTGTTGGACTGAAGATTGTTTGTCTTCAAGTTGTGTTGGACTGAAGAAGCGGAGTTCTCTTTCTGATGGCCAGCTAAGGAAAAGAAGCATCTAGTCCAAGGACGGCTTTTGGAAGATTCAAGCCAGGAAGCTGAGCACACCTGCTCTGTCTGGGCAGGTAAGAGGCTCTCCAGCCCACCTTTACAATTCTCACCTTTACCTGCAGCACATGGACTGTACTGCCATCCTTTTTCCAAGAACTTTGATTGATTGATTGAAACTTTTATTAGTAGATTGCACACTACAGTACATATTCCCTACATCCATCCATCCATTTCTACCGCTTATTTCCTTTGGGGTCGCGGGGGGCGCTGGTGCTTATTTCAGCTACAATCGGGCGGAAGGCGGTGTACACCCTGGACAAGTCGCCACCTCCTCACAGGGTCAATATTTTATGTATTTATTTATTTTTAAGTAATGGACATTATCTTCACCAGACCAGGTTGAGAATAAAATGTGATTGTTTAAAGGGTTCTTAAAGGGGAACATTATCAGCAGACCTATGTAAGCATCAATATATACCTTGATGTTGCAGAAAAAAGACCATCTATTTTTTTAACCGATTTCCGAACTCTAAATGGGTGAATTTTGGCGAATTAAACGCCTTTCTATTTATCGTTCTCGGAGCATTTCATGGTACATTTACACCATTGTCTATGCATTTGAATATTTGTAAACATGCTACTTATCCAGGGTGTACCCCGCCTTACAATCTAACATAATAGTGAGAGTCCAGTCCATAGTGGATCTAACATAATAGTGTGAGAGTCCAGTCCATAGTTGATCTAACATAATAATGAGAGTCCAGTCCATAGTGGATCTAACATAATAGTGAGAGTCCAGTCCATAGTGGATCTAACATAATAATGAGAGTCCAGTCCATAGTGGATCTAACATAATAGTGAGAGTCCAGTCCATAGTTGATCTAACATAATAGTGAGAGTCTAATCCATAGTGCGCAACCCGAGGGTCCCTGGTTCAAATCCCACCTAGTACCAACCTCGTCACGTCCGTTGTGTCCTGAGCAAGACACTTCACCCTTGCTCCTGATGGGTGCTGGTTGGCGCCTTGCATGGCAGCTCCCTCCATCAGTGTGTGAATGTGTGTGTGAATGGGTAAATGTGGAAGTAGTGTCAAAGCGCTTTGAGTACCTTGAAGGTAGAAAAGCGCTATACAAGTACAACCCATTTATCATTCATTTAACATAATAGTGTGAGAGTCCAGTCCATAGTGGATCTAACATAATAGTGAGAGTCCAGTCCATAGTGGATCTAACATAATAGTGAGAGTCCAGTCCATAGTGGATCTAACATAATATTGAGAGTCTAGTCCATAGTGGATTTAACATAATAGTATGAGAGTCCAGTCCATAGTGGATCTAACATAGTAGTGAGAGTCCAGTCCATAGTGGATCTAACATAATAGTGTGAGAGTCCAGTCCATAGTGGATCTAACATAATAGTGTGAGAGTCCAGTTCATAGTGGATCTAACATAATAGTGAGAGAGTCCAGTCCATAGTGGATCTAACATAATAGTGTGAGAGTCCAGTCCATAGTGGATCTAACATAATAGTGAGAGTCCAGTCCATAGTGGATCTAACATAATAGTGTGAGAGTCCAGTCCATAGTGGATCTAACATAATAGTGTGAGAGTCCAGTCCATAGTGGATCTAACATGATAGTGAGAGTCCAGTCCATAGTGGATCTAACATAATAGTGAGAGTCCAGTCCATAGTGGATCTAACATAGTAGTGAGAGTCCAGTCCATAGTGGATCTAACATAATAGTGAGAGTCCAGTCCATAGTGGATCTAACATAATAGTGTGAGAGTCCAGTCCATAGTGGATCTAACATAATAATAAGAGTCCAGTCCATAGTGGATCTAACTTAATAGTGAGAGTCCAGTCCATAGTGGATCTAACATAATAGTGAGAGTCTAGTCCATAGTGGATCCAACATAATAGTGAGAGTCTAGTCCATAGTGGATCTAACATAATAGTGTGAGAGTCCAGTCCATAGTGGATCTAACATAATAGTGAGAGTCCAGTCCATAGTGGATCTAACATAATAGTGAGAGTCCAGTCCATAGTGGATCTAACATAATAGTGAGAGTCTAGTCCATAGTGGATCCAACATAATAGTGTGAGAGTCCAGTCCATAGTGGATCCAACATAGTAGTGAGAGTCCAGTCCATAGTGGATCTAACATAATAGTGAGAGTCCAGTCCATAGTGGATCTAACATAATAGTGTGAGAGTCCAGTCCATAGTGGATCTAACATAGTAGTGAGAGTCCAGTCCATAGTGGATCCAACATAATAGTGAGAGTCCAGTCCATAGTGGATCTAACATAATAGTGTGAGAGTCCAGTCCATAGTGGATCTAACATAATAGTGAGAGTCCAGTCCATAGTGGATCTAACATAATAGTGAGAGTCCAGTCCATAGTGGATCTACCATAATAGTGTGAGAGTCCAGTCCATAGTGGATCTAACATAATAGTGTGAGAGTCCAGTCCATAGTGGATCTAACATAATAGTGAGAGTCCAGTCCATAGTGGATCTAACATAATAGTGAGAGTCCAGTCCATAGTGGATCTAACATAATAGTGTGAGAGTCCAGTCCATAGTGGATCTAACATAATAGTGAGAGTCCAGTCCATAGTGGATCTAACATAATAGTGAGAGTCCAGTCCATAGTGGATCCAACATAATAGTGAGAGTCCAGTCCATAGTGGATCTAACATAATAGTGAGAGTCTAGTCCATAGTGGATCTAACATAATAGTATGAGAGTCCAGTCCATAGTGGATCTAACATAGTAGTGAGAGTCCAGTCCATAGTGGATCTAACATAATAATGTGAGAGTCCAGTCCATAGTGGATCTAACATAATAGTGTGAGAGTCCAGTCCATAGTGGATCTAACATAATAGTGAGAGTCCAGTCCATAGTGGATCTAACATAATAGTGAGAGTCCAGTCCATAGTGGATCTAACATAATAGTGAGAGTCCAGTCCATAGTGGATCTAACATAATAGTGAGAGTCTAGTCCATAGTGGATCTAACATAATAGTATGAGAGTCCAGTCCATAGTGGATCTAACATAATAGTGAGAGTCTAGTCCATAGTGGATCTAACATAATAGTATGAGAGTCCAGTCCATAGTGGATCTAACATAATAGTGTGAGAGTCCAGTCCATAGTGGATCTAACATAATAGTGTGAGAGTCCAGTCCATAGTGGATCTAACATAATAGTGTGAGAGTCCAGTCAATAGTGGATCTAACATAATAGTGTGAGAGTCCAGTCCATAGTGGATCTAACATAATAGTGAGAGTCCAGTCCATAGTGGATCTAACATAATAGTGAGAGTCCAGTCCATAGTGGATCTAACATAATAGTGAGAGTCCAGTCCATAGTGGATCTAACATAATAGTGAGAGTCCAGTCCATAGTGGATCTAACATAATAGTGAGAGTCTAGTCCATAGTGGATCTAACATAATAGTATGAGAGTCCAGTCCATAGTGGATCTAACATAATAGTGAGAGTCTAGTCCATAGTGGATCTAACATAATAGTATGAGAGTCCAGTCCATAGTGGATCTAACATAATAGTGTGAGAGTCCAGTCCATAGTGGATCTAACATAATAGTGTGAGAGTCCAGTCCATAGTGGATCTAACATAATAGTGTGAGAGTCCAGTCAATAGTGGATCTAACATAATAGTGTGAGAGTCCAGTCCATAGTGGATCTAACATAATAGTGAGAGTCCAGTCCATAGTGGATCTAACATAATAGTGAGAGTCCAGTCCATAGTGGATCTAACATAATAGTTAGAGTCCAGTCCATAGTGGGGCCAGCAGGAGACCATCCCAATGCGAGACAGGTCAGCAGTGCAGAGATGTCCCAACTGATGCACAGGCGAGCGGCCCACCCTGGGTCCCGACTCTGAACAGCCAGCACTTCATCCATGGCCACCGGACCTGTGCCCCCCCCCCCCCCCAAGGTTCGAGGGGGGCAGAGGAGAAAATAAAATAAATAACAACGTGGCCTTGAGTTAGTCACCTGTGGTATAAATGACAAAAACCAGCACCCTGCCTTCATCAGTTTTGCACATCCCTCAGAAGACTGCAGTACCACACTTCAGTCTCCACTTTGCTGTCGCCCTCAGCGTTCTCTCTGATTAAATGTGTCACTTAACTGGACAAGATGACTAATTAAGATTCACGCGGGACGACAGGGTCAAAGCCGACACTCCAAGACAGAGTCTGTTAGTGTTGTTATCAAACAACATCCTGCAATGTTGCCTCCCAGTCAAGCATGCTCTCTGTCAGGCTGAGTCTACTTTTGTGCCCAGGTCCGTCTCCTCCTCCTCCTTCTCCTCCTCCTCCTCCTCCTTCTCCTTCTCCTTCTCCTCCTCCTCTCTACACGGCTGTTGACTTTGTACTTCGCCATTGCCAGGAGGAAGTACAGGAATGACAGAGGAATAGAAATGAGCACCTCTTTCTCCCAACCGAGCCGAAGACGGCTTTTGTGTGGGTCCCAATGTGTGGGTAGGATGTCGCCAGGATCCTGGGGCCACATGGGGCCACATGGGGCCGTGGGCCAAGACCTTGCTGCTTGACGTACAAAAGACAAACAGCTCTCCGTCTCCTGGAGGAGAGAGCGTGTCCTACATTGGATGCCTAAAGGTGATGAAGACCTTTTCCAGGCTCCTTTGTCCAAACCAGAGCTAAGGGCTTGATTGTAGTCCTGACACCCCTGTGAGTTATTACTTCTCTGGACACTCTTGATTAAGGAACGGAGGTTGTGTTGCACAAAATAGGGTATACAACTTCAAGAGACAGTTTAGTAGGTTGTGTGTGTACAGTGAAGACACTTACTTTGTTTATGCGGGTTTATGTCACAGTTTTTTGTTGGTGGTGCAAAAGCCTCATAAACATAGGCATCACAGAGGCGCCACCGGACTACAATAACTCAACAGTGCTACAGGTTCATTAGCATATGAACTGCACTACTTCACCACTTCACCATGTGAGCAAGTCATGCTTTCACTTCTAAAGTCTTTGACTATGAAGACAGCTGGCACCATTAAAAGTGTGTGCAGAGACCAGTCCTCTAGGGCAGACCTGGGCAAATTAAGGTCCGGTAAAGCTTTTCAATCTGGCCCGCCGGACATTCCCGAATAGTTTTATTTAGATGTTTAAGATGTAAAGTGTAGCTGCCATTATGATGTGTACTCATCTTTTATAATCACCCTAAGTCTTCAACTATACTAAGTCTTTTCATGCTTGGAATCTGCATCATATACTAATTAGTATGTCATCTAATTACTATGTCATCTAATTACTTACTATGTCATCTAATTACTTACTATGTCATCTAATTACTTACTATGTCATCTAATTACTATGTCATCTAATTACTTACTATGTCATCTAATTACTTACTATGTCATCTAATTACTTACTATGTCATCTAATTACTTACTATTTCATCTAATTACTATGTCATCTAATTACTTACTATGCTCATCTAATTACTTACTATGTCATCTAATTACTTACTATGTCATCTAATTACTTACTATGTCATCTAATTACTTACTATTTCATCTAATTACTATGTCATCTAATTACTTACTATGCTCATCTAATTACTTACTATGTCATCTAATTACTTACTATGCTCATCTAATTACTTACTATGTCATCTAATTACTTACTATGTCATCTAATTACTTACTATGTCATCTAATTACTATGTCATCTAATTACTTACTATGTCATCTAATTACTATGTCATCTAATTACTTACTATGTCATCTAATTACTTACTATGTCATCTAATTACTATGTCATCTAATTACTTACTATGTCATCTAATTACTTACTATTTCATCTAATTACTATGTCATCTAATTACTTACTATGCTCATCTAATTACTTACTATGTCATCTAATTACTATGTCATCTAATTACTTACTATGTCATCTAATTACTTACTATTTCATCTAATTACTATGTCATCTAATTACTTACTATGCTCATCTAATTACTTACTATGTCATCTAATTACTTACTATGTCATCTAATTACTTACTATGTCATCTAATTACTATGCTCATCTAATTACTTACTATGTCATCTAATTACTTACTATGTCATCTAATTACTTACTATGTCATCTAATTACTTACTATGTCATCTAATTACTTACAATGGTCATCTAATTACTTACTATGTCATCTAATTACTTACTATGTCATCTAATTACTTACAATGGTCATCTAATTACTTACTATGTCATCTAATTACTTACTATGTCATCTAATTACTTACTATGTCATCTAATTACTTACAATGGTCATCTAATTACTTACTATGTCATCTAATTACTTACTATGTCATCTAATTACTTACTATGTCATCTAATTACTTACTATGCTCATCTAATTACTTACTATGTCATCTAATTACTTACTATGTCATCTAATTACTTACTATGTCAGCTAATTACTTACTATGTCAGCTAATTACTATGCTCATCTAATTTGGGTTTTGTACAAATAGAGTAAAAGGTGAGGAAGACTCTAAATGGTTTACATATTTTATCAGATAATATACACTATATTGCCAAAAGTATTTGTCCAGCCATCCAAATGATGAGAACCAGGTGTCCTAATCACTTGGACAGGTGTATCAAATCCAGCACTTAGGCATGGAGACTGTTTCTACAAACATTTGTGAAAGAATGGGCCGCTCTCAGTGATTTTCAGCGTGGAACTGTCACAGGATGCCACCTGTGCAACAAATCCAGTCCTGAAATGTCCTCGCTCCTAAATATTCCAAAGTCAACTTTATTATAAGAAAAGTGAAGAGTTTGGGAACAACAGCAACTCAGCCAGCAAGTGGTAGGCCAGGTAAACTGACAGAGAGGTCAGCATAGTGCAAAGACTTTCTGCACAGTCACTTGCTACACAGCTCCAAACTTCCAATTAGCCCACGTACAGTACGCAGAGAGCTTCATGGAATGGGTTTCCATGGCCGAGCAGCTGCATCTAAGTCATACATCAGCAAGTCCAATGCAAAGCGTGGGATGCAGTGGTGTAAAGGACATCACCACTGGACTCTAGAGCAGTGGAGACGCCTTCTCTGGACTGATGAATCACACTTTTCCATCTGGCATTCTGATGGGTTTGGAGGTTGCCAGGAGAACGCTACATTTGGGTTTTGCCAAATGTGAACTTTGGTGGAGGAGGAATTATGGTGTGGTGTTGTTTTTCAAGATTTGGGCTTGGCCCCTTAGTTCCAGTGAAAGGAACTTTGAATGCTCCAAAACATTTTGGACAATTCAATGCTCCCATCCTTGTGGGAACAGTTTGGAGCCGGCCCCTTCATCTTCCAACATGACTGTGCACCAGTGCACAAAGCAAGGTCCATAAAGATATGGATGACAGAGTCTGGTGTGGATGACTTGACTGGCCTGCTCAGAGTCATGACCTGAACCCGATAGAACACCTTTGGGATGAATTAGATCGGAGACTGAGAGCCAGGCCTTCTCGTGTGTGACCTCACCAATACACTTTTTGGAAGAATAGTCAAAAATTGCTATAAACCTTACTCAGCAACCTTGTGGACAGCCTTCCCAGAAGAGTTGAAGCAGTAATAGCTGCAAAAGGTCATATTGAAGCCTATGGCTTAGGAATGGGATGGCACTTCAACTTCATATGTGAGTCAAGGCAGGTGGACAAATACTTTTGGCAATATAGTGTAGATTAGACCAAGAAGTGTTACTTGTTTTGTTTTGTTTTATGAAAGTGAAATAATTTTTTTATTTTCTTGTCGTGGCAACGAGCAACCTGCATCAACAGTGATTTGAGCGTATGAATGTAAGAAAATCAACTCCAAAGGTCACACACACCTTTACAGCAGGTAGCTTATTTTTACACTTTCACAATGTCTGTCCTGTTTTCTTGCTTTGGTGTTTATGAGCCCACAGGTTGAGGTTTTGTGATAAAACTGCCTGTGGATCGGGACACCTAGGTCCCGTTGTTGTTATCGTAACCATGACAACTGGACCGCAGTGTTCTCCCTGGACAGATGCTTTCTGTTAGCGAGCCAAGGTCGGCAACATCACAAACAACCTGCATTTCCTGGAGTTGAAACTAAAACTCCTGGTTTTGTGTGACATTGGGCTGTTTATGCAGTCTCATTCACACTTTCGGATGTTGTTGGGGATGTTTTGCAACCGTTTTGCGCTCCATATTTTCTAAGCGACAATGAGCAGACTCCATGCAGTCGTAGGCTGTGTTGGCCAGGACTGCATAGTTCACACCTGACTGATAGTCAATGACTCAACTGTCAAGCTAACACAAACAAACATAAGGTGTTTGTACTTGGCTCTATCATGTGATCAACCCCAGAAAACATACAATTGCAAAGAAACACTTCAACCTAATCACAACACAGTGCTTAGTAATATAATACACTGCCAAAAACATTGTGGAAGTAGTTTTTATTACTAATCCAGACATTGGATTTTTAGTAGTTTGCACAGACTAACACATTTGTATGGATCTACAACACTTAAAACCTTTAGTATTTCAGTCCGTCAAATTTAGTTATGAAAAGAGTTTAAGAAACTGTTCAACTGTATATGTGTTTACAAGGTAAAAAGAAGAAGAATCCTTATAAACATTTTAATCTAGTTCATTTCAATCCAGTATGTGAGGACACAACGTCCACAGTTTCCAAAAACAATTTGGAATGTGGACTCATCAGACCACAGAACACTTTTCCACTGTGCATCAGTCCATCTTAGATGAGCTCAGGCCCAGCAAAGCCGTCGGCGTTTCTGGGTGTTGTTGATGAATGGCTTTCGCTATGCATAGTAGAGCTTTAACTTGCTCTTACAGATGTAGCCGCCAAGCGAAGTTACTGACAGTGGTTTGCTGAAGTCTTTCTGAACCCAAGTGGTGATATCCTTTACACACTGGTGTCGCTTTTTTTATGCACAACCGGCTGAGGGATTGAAGGTCACGGGCAATGCCGCTTACGTGCAGGGATTTCTCCAGATTCTCTGAACCTTTTGATGATATTACGGAGCGTAGATGTTGAAATCCCTAAATTCCTTGCAATAGCTGCTTGAGAAATGTTGTTCTTAAACAATTAGCTCAGGCATTTGTTGACAAAGTGGTGACTCTCGCCCCGTCCTTGTTTGTCATGGAAGCTGCTTTTACTGCCACAAACATTGTGGAAGTAGTTTTTATTAGTAATCCGGGCATTGGATTTGTAGTAGTTTGCACAGACTAACACATTGTGTGTGTTTATATCATTGATTCACTCAAGACTGCAGCCTATCCCAGTGGACTAAAAGGGACTAGAAATAGTGATCCATCCATTGTGTTGTCTTTCCTCATGAAGATCCACAATAACAGTGTCAGGATGACAAATGTCAAGGCAGCATTGGCTGACCGACACTATCAGAGCTCCTGAAGCCCACTGGGGTTGTTTCTTTACCACGTTAGCAACCAACTAGATAGAATGACTTTAAGTTGTATGCGGCAAGCTTGTCTCCCACTTATAGGGAAACTGACCTTTTTTTGGAATATTACGTTCAAACATAATATTAGACCTGATTTCTCCTCCAGTCAGAGCTGGATTATTATCATTATGACTTGTCTTTGTCTTATGCTGTGGACTGCTTTCTGTCTCCAGTTCTCCCTGGTTCCTCGTCGCTTGTGAGCGGTTCCCTGGTTCGATTCTTGTTCCTGTTTCCTGTCTTCTGTTTTTATGGTTTGTGTTTTGCCTTACATTTTTTGGACATGAGATTATGTTTTCCTGCACCAAGCTTGCCTTCTCTGCATCTTTGGGTTCGTCACCTACAACTTGTGACAGAATAATCCAGCCCTGACTGGAGGACAGACAGGTTTAAAATAGGAGTGGGCTTATTGACACCAGGTGTGGCCAGGTGCCAATCAGCCGCAGCTGAGGGGAAACAGCGCTCAGGGAGAAAAGCAGGAAATGAACAAAATAAAAGTGCTGACAGGAAACAAAGACATAGGGAGGAAAAAGTAAAACATAACCAAACTGTCAGGGACAAACCTGACCCCGTCGTGACGTGGGGTAGAACAAAGCGTCTTTGCGCGGGTTTTTGTTGCACATTCTGGATGTAAAATTGATGGCAAAGTTGACCAACTTGTCGGATCATGTCTTCAGCCTTCTTTTTCCCAGCTGAGAGGCATTATTTATGACCTGTTATAAACTTTCATTAGCTCCGAGGTTAAAGGCAGCTTACCTGCCGATGATGTAAACAAAGCCTCAACAACCTCCTCACACTCTGCTAAAAATACTTTGTCTGCGTTAGCGCTTATAATAACAATATTGCTAATACTTGGTTATAATTCAGGTGAGGACGGGTTAATGGAGTATTGGCGCTTTTTGGATGTTTACCGGCGGGAAAAGGGACTTCCCATTGGCTCCATTGTAATCAGACTTTTATTTATTGTTATTTCTAAGTTAGACTGCATTAAAATAAAAATAAATATGTCCGTCGTCTTGCTTTCATAATGATTGTGAACGATAGGCAAAAGTCCAAAAAAGGGCAGTTGCCCTTGAACATGCCAACAACAGCCCTCATTGAACCGTTGGTGCCACACCGCAGGCTGAGATAATGAGAAGGGTCTGGCTGGGACCACTAGAACACTTTAGGCCCAAATCCAAATATGCCTTCTCAGCCTACTTTTTAGCCCTATCCCTGCATTTTGCACATTCCTGTAAAGGTAGTGGTGTCCCAATGACTATTTACATGTAGGGTTAGTGAGCATAATGAGGAGGAGGGGGTATGAATTTAGTCCTTAGGGGTGAGACATTTCAGATGCTGACTTGCTCAGGAAGGGCCAGAGAAAAATGCACAATTTCTGCAGAAGTCATATAATATATTACACACCCAAAAGCAGTGAAGTTGGCATGTTGTGTTAATTGCAGATAAAAAGAGAATACAATGATTTGCAAATCCTTTTCAACTTATATTCAATTGAATAGACTGCAAAGACAAGATATTTCATCTTCACACTGACAAAGTTTGTTATTTTTTTGCAAATCATTTGGAATTTGATGCATGCAACATGTTTTAAAAAAGCTGGCACAAGTGGCAGAAAAGAGTGAGAAAGTTGAGGAATGCTCATCAAAGGCTTATTGGGAACATCCCACAGGTGAACAGGCTAATTGGGAACAGGTGGGTGCCATGATTGGCTATAAAAGCAGCTTCTATGAAATGCTCACTCATTCACAAACAAGGACGGGGCGAGGGTCACCACTTTGTCAACAAATGCCTGAGCAAATTGTTGAAGAACAACATTTCTCAACAAGGAATTTCGGGATTTCACCATCCACGCTCCGTAAAATCATCAAAAGGTTCAGAGAATGTGGAGAAATCACTGCACGTAAGCCATGATATTACGCACCTTCCATCCCTCAGGCGCTACTTTATCAAAAAGAGACATCAGTGTGTAAAGGATATCACCACATGGGCTCAGGAATATTTCATAAAACCACTGTCAGTAACTACAGTTGGTCGCTACATCTGTAAGTGCAAGTTAAAACTCTACTATGCAAAGCCAAAGCCATTTATCAACAGCACCCAGAAACTCTGCCGGCTTTGCTGAGCCCGAACTCATCTAAGATGGACTTATGCAAAGTGTAAAAGTGTTCTGTGGTCTGATGAGTCCACATTTCCAATTGTTTTTGGAAACTGGTTGCTTGAGAAAGGTCAGTCTAGCCTCGAGCAAAGTGAGTGAGAGTTCTGTCTCTTTAGGGATGTCTTTGTGCGTTTGGGTGTGTCTATTGGAAGAAAAACAGTGAGACAGTTAAATGACTGTTCCTCTTAATTATTTCATGCTCCATCTCATTTCAACTGACGACGGCCTTTTGCAAACACAGTGTCAGGTCAGGCGGGAGCGAGAGGAAGCAGTTTGCCTGATAAGCCCTGCAAGGTAGCACATGTGCCTTTTCAGATCAACTAAGGTTCATTTAAAAAAAAGTGTTCTGGTGCCCCAGAGGAGGGGGAGAATAAGGGGCGGTGGAGGGGGGAGCTTAGAAGATAAGGGATGGTGTGGCTGAAGAAGCCAAGAGCAACAGCGATAACAAATATGTTGTATGCTGAGAAAGAGGTGATGGAGTAGAGGTAGCATACATAATGTGTAGCGTACACCTACTGCTCCATGGCATGATATGCACACACAATACTGTTCAAAATGTACTTTATAATGATGTTCTAACATTAATATGTTTCACTCGTGCTTGTTTATGACCAGCGAACAGAAGAAAACATGATTTTCTACCTCACATGTTTTGTTTGCTCTCATTTTGCCATCATGTTGGACAATGACACATCAGTCTCTCTTTTCTGCGCATTAGCAATAGTAAACAATAGTAAACAATCCGCCCTTTAAAAAAATGTCCAAAGACCTTCACCACTGGTTCTATATACATGCATGCTGTAAGTACTATATATATATATATATATATATATATATATATATATATATATATATATATATATATAATATATACAGTGGGGCAAAAAAGTATTTAGTCAGCCAGCGATTGTGCAAGTTCTCCCACTTCAAATGATGACAGAGTTCTGTCCTTTTCATCATAGGTACACTTCAACTGTGAGAGACAGAATGGGAAGAAAAAATCCAGGAATTCACATTGTAGGAATTTTAAAGAATTTATTTGTAAATGATGGTGGAAAATAAGTATTTGGTCAAGCATTCACAGCTCTCACTGATGGAAGGTTTTGGCTCAAAATCTCACAATACATGGCCCCATTCATTCTTTCCTTAACACGGATCAATCGTCCTGTCCCCTTAGCAGAAAAACAGCCCCAAAGCATGATGTTTCCACCCCCACTGCAGGGTATCGAATCCTGCAGTGCCAGATGTGTCCCCCTGCTTAAGCCAGTGCATGTCCAGGCCCGTCTGAAGTTTGCCAGAGAGCACATGGGAGAATGTCATGTGGTCAGATGAAACCAAAATAGAACTTTTTGGTATTAAGTCAACTCGCCATGTTTGGAGGAAGAAGAATACTGAGTTGCATCCCAAGAACACCATACCTACTGTGAAGCTGTAGTGTGTTACTGATGGTAACCTTTGTTACGTTGGTCCCAGCTCTCTGCAGGTCATTCACCAGGTCCCCTCGTGTGGTTCTGGGATTGTTGGTCACCGTTCTCATGATCATTTTGACCCCCTCTTTGGTCTTGCCCATTGTGGAGTTTGGAGTCTGACTGTTTGAGGCTTTGGACAGGTGTCTTTTATGCAGATAACGAGTTCAAACAGGTTCCATTAATACAGGTAACGAGTGGAGGACAGAAGAGCTTCTTAAAGAAGAAGTTACAGGTCTGTGAGAGCCAGAGATCTTCCTTGTTTGAAGTGACCAAATACTTATTTTCCACCATCATTTACAAATAAATTATTTAAAATTCTTACAATGTGAATTCCTGGATTTTTTTTCACATTCCGTCTCTCACAGTTGAAGTGTACCTATGATGAAAATGACAGACCTCTGTCATCATTTGAAGTGGGAGAACTTGCACAGTCGGTGGCTGACTAAATACTTTTTTGCCCCACTGTATATATTGCAGTTCAATTCACTTCATTTATTTAGCACATTTCAAAAAACAATTGAAGTTTGACAAAGTGGTTCACAGAAGTCGAGACATACATTCTGGAAGAGTCGGTAATATAAAACTTTTAACTATAACGGATAAAAACATCAGAGAAATTAAAATCACACAACTCTCATGCTGGTTTGAAAGCCAAAGTATAAAAAAATGTTTTAAGATGTGATTTAAAAGTCATTAAAGAGGGATTTGCAAGAGGGATATTGTTCCAAAGTTTTGGAGCCACAGCAGAAAATGCACCATCCCCTCTGGATATTAAATGGATTTTTGGGACGACAAGAACAAACTGATCTTGTGGGGGCGGACATTTAAAAAAAAAGTCTGACATACACTATATTGACAAAAGTATTTGTCCGCCTGACTTGACTCACATATGAAGTTGAAGTGCCATCCCATTCCTAACCCATAGGCTTCAATATGACCTTTTGCAGCTATTACAGCTCCAACTCTTCTGGGAAGGCTGTCCACAAGGTTGTGAACATGAAATATCTTGTCTTTGCAGTTTATTCTATTGAATATAAGTTGGAAAGTATTTGCAAATCATTGTCTTCTCTTTTTTTTCCATCCACACAACGTGACTACATCACAGCTTTTGTAGATCAGATCAGACAACAATCATCTGCACTGGTTATGGCTCTTGAAAGAAGCCCTCGCAATCACAGAGTCAATCAGGTGCTCGTGTTTTGAAGGCTAAGATGTTGGAAATGTATTCTTATGTCAGAACAGCATGTTAGTAATAATAAGTCCATGCTCAGTCCACATATTTGGAGCCATGATTTGAAATCACCAAGCAACACTAACTTTTGCGTCTTAGAAAGTACACAGTCCAAATCTACAGTCTAAGAACGTTCCCTTCACAAACTCTTTGGTGTTCCAGGATCCTGGGAGCCCAAGCACCGATGAGGGTCATTGAGCACTTTTTGTTGAGTTTCACCTTGACAGACGTGAGACATGAGTTAAGTCACACAGGGGAGTCTGACATACACTACTTAAGCACTTAAGTACTACTTAACAAAGTGTATCCGCCCCCTTCCTCTCACAATAAATGGTCCCTCATCTGTTCTCCTTCTTTCAATGTCGATATTGCATCGTGACAATTTGTGTGCGATGTTGGCAGTAGTAATAATAATAATAATAATAATAATATTGGATTACATTTTATATTTAGCACTTTTCTATTATTAGATACTCAAAGCGCTCACAGAGAAGTGAGAACTCATCATTCATTCACACCTACTGGTGGTGGTTGGTAGTGTTGTTAGTAGTGTTGTTGGTGTTGTTAGTAGTGTTGTTAGTTAGTGTTGTTAGTAGTGTTGTTAGTAGTGTTGTTAGTAGTGTTGTTAGTAGTGTTGTTAGTTAGTGTTGTTAGTAGTGTTGTTAGTAGTGTTGTTAGTACTGTTGTTAGTGTTGTTAGTAGTGTTGTCAGTAGTGTTGTTAGTAGTGTTGTTAGTAGTGTTGTTAGTGTTGTTAGTAGTGTTGTTAGTAGTGTTGTTAGTACTGTTGTTAGTGTTGTTAGTAGTGTTAGTAGTGTCAGTAGTGTTGTTAGTAGTGTTGTTAGTGTTGTTAGTAGTGTTGTTAGTAGCGTTGTTCGTGTTGTTAGTAGTGTTGTTAGTAGTGTTGTTAGTTAGTGTTGTTAGTAGTGTTGTTAGTAGTGTTAGTAGTGTTGTTAGTAGTGTTGTTAGTGTTGTTAGTAGTGTTGTTAGTGTTGTTAGTAGCGTTGTTAGTTAGTGTTGTTAGTAGTGTTGTTAGTAGTGTTGTTAGTTAGTGTTGTTAGTAGTGTTGTTAGTGTTGTTAGTGTTGTTAGTTAGTGTTGTTAGTAGTGTTGTTAGTAGTGTTAGTAGTGTTGTTAGTGTTGTTAGTAGTGCTGTTAGTGTTGTTAGTACTGTTGTTAGTTAGTGTTGTTAGTAGTGTTGTTAGTTAGTGTTGTTAGTAGTGTTGTTAGCAGTGTTAGTAGTGTTGTTAGTGTTGTTAGTGTTGTTAGTTAGTGTTGTTAGTAGTGTTAGTAGTGTTGTTAGTGTTGTTAGTTAGTGTTGTTAGTAGTGTTGTTAGTAGTGTTGTTAGTAGTGTTAGTAGTGTTGTTAGTTAGTGTTGTTAGTAGTGTTGTTAGTAGTGTTGTTAGTGTTGGTAGTTAGTGTTGTTAGTAGTGTTAGTAGTGTTGTTAGTAGTGTTGTTAGTACTGTTGTTAGTGTTGTTAGTAGTGTTAGTAGTGTTGTTAGTGTTGTTAGTAGTGTTGTTAGTTAGTGTTGTTAGTAGTGTTGTTAGTAGTGTTGTTAGTAGTGTTAGTAGTGTTGTTAGTGTTGTTAGTAGTGCTGTTAGTGTTGTTAGTACTGTTGTTAGTTAGTGTTGTTAGTAGTGTTGTTAGTTAGTGTTGTTAGTAGTGTTGTTAGCAGTGTTAGTAGTGTTGTTAGTGTTGTTAGTTAGTGTTGTTAGTAGTGTTAGTAGTGTTGTTAGTGTTGTTAGTTAGTGTTGTTAGTAGTGTTGTTAGTAGTGTTGTTAGTAGTGTTAGTAGTGTTGTTAGTTAGTGTTGTTAGTTAGTGTTGTTAGTAGTGTTGTTAGTAGTGTTGTTAGTGTTGTTAGTTAGTGTTGTTAGTAGTGTTAGTAGTGTTGTTAGTAGTGTTGTTAGTAGTGTTGTTAGTACTGTTGTTAGTGTTGTTAGTAGTGTTGTTAGTGTTGTTAGTAGTGTTGTTAGTACTGTTGTTAGTGTTGTTAGTAGTGTTAGTAGTGTTGTTAGTGTTGTTAGTAGTGTTGTTAGTAGTGTTGTTAGTTAGTGTTGTTAGTAGTGTTAGTAGTGTTGTTAGTGTTGTTAGTAGTGTTGTTAGTTAGTGTTGTTAGTAGTGTTGTTAGCAGTGTTAGTAGTGTTGTTAGTGTTGTTAGTGTTGTTAGTAGTGTTGTTAGTGTTGTTAGTTAGTGTTGTTAGTAGTGTTGTTAGTTAGTGTTGTTAGTAGTGTTGTTAGTGTTGTTAGTAGTGTTGTTAGTAGTGTTGTTAGTGTTGTTAGTTAGTTGTTAGTAGTGTTAGTAGTGTTGTCCCGGTACCAAAATGTATTTCGATACTTTACGATACTTTTCTAAATAAAGGAGACCACAAAAATGTCATTATTGTCTTTATTGTAACACAAAATGTTAGTGTAGATGAAACATATGTTTATTATTGTCATTTAGTCCTTAAATAAAATGTTGAACATACTAGACAACTTGTCTTTTAGTAGTAAGTAAACAAACAAAGACTCCTAATTAGTCTGCAGTAACATATTGTGTCATTTATACACCTATTTTGTCAAAATTTTAAAAGATTATTAATCCACTTGTTCATTTACTGTTAATATCTGCTTATTTTCTCTTATAACATGTTCTATCTACACTTCTGTTCAAATGTAATAATCACTTATTCTTCTCTTCTTTGATACTTGACATTAGTTTTGGATGATACCACACATCTACGTATCGATCCGATACCAAGTAGTTACAGGGTCATACATTGGTCATATTCACAGTCCTCATGAGTCCAGGGACGTATTTACTGACTTTATAAACATAATATAAATATCAAAAAAATCAGAAAAAGATTTTGTGATGCTAAAAAATAACAATGCCATCAAAGTAATATTGACAAGTAAGTGCACACTAACGCTAATTGGAACAGATTGATACGTGTAGTGATCACGTTTAGTGATCATGTGCAGTGATTATGTGTAGTGATCATGTTTAGTGATCATGTGTAGTGATCATGTGCAGTGATCATGTGCAGTGATCATGTGCAGTGATCATGTGTAGTGATCATGTGTAGTGATCATGTGCAGTGATCATGTGCAGTGATCATGTGTAGTGATCATGTGTAGTGATCATGTGCAGTGATCATGTTTAGTGATCATGTGCAGTGATCATGTTTAGTGATCATGTGCAGTGATTATGTGTAGTGATCATGTTTAGTGATCATGTGCAGTGATTATGTTTAGTGATCATGTGCAGTGATTATGTGTAGTGATCATGTGTAGTGATCATGTGTAGTGATCATGTGTAGTGATCATGTGTAGTGATCATGTGCAGTGATCATGTGCAGTGATCATGTGTAGTGATCATGTGTAGTGATCATGTGCAGTGATCATGTTTAGTGATCATGTGCAGTGATCATGTTTAGTGATCATGTGCAGTGATCATGTGTAGTGATCATGTGCAGTGATCATGTGTAGTGATCATGTTTAGTGATCATGTGCAGTGATTATGTGTAGTGATCATGTTTAGTGATCATGTGCAGTGATCATGTATAGTGATCATGTGCAGTGATCATGTGCAGTGATCATGTGTAGTGATCATGTGCAGTGATCATGTGTAGTGATCATGTGCAGTGATTATGTGTAGTGATCATGTGTAGTGATCATGTGTAGTGATCATGTGACGCCTGATGAGCTTCATTCCACAGAGTTTTTATTTGAGCAGCTGCTGATAATGTCAGTGTTGACATACCAGTGGATCCAAGGTGGTATTCTGTGTGTGTGTGTGTGTGTGTGTGTGTGTGTGTTCATTGTAATGCGTGGGTATCAGCTTGTGTAGAGTACAAACATGACATATTTACAGTACATGCAGAGTAAGTGAGATAATAGACATACTGTACATAGTGCTAGGTGCTGATCTCATGCAATGTGAGAGCAGAGAGTTATTTATCTAACAATATGTTTTTTAAGGCGAGCAAGAATTGTAGAACTCAATTCTCAGACCTCCTCAGTAAAATCATCCCCAGCCATGACAGAGTGCTGATCTTGGGAGATTTCAAAATCCTTATTGATGATCCCACACGGGGCTTTGAATGTGAATTTATGGACCTGAGACTTTGTTGGTCTCACCCAACATGTTTCCGTCCCAACCCATAAAAGCTCACACCCTAGATCTTGTCCTCTGTCCATCTCCATGTCAGCAATATGGAAACCATGGCAGCCATTATGCTGTGGTTTTTCAAAGCTGTCTCCCCCTTCCACTAACACCCAATGTCCTGCATGCCTCTCACGGTTTATCAATCATGGTTTTTGTCATCTACAAAGTCAATATTGGAGGGTTTGATCATCTAGAAGGTCAATATTGGTTTATTCCACCATGCAATGCAACAACACTACAAAACTCTTACCCAATGTTATCCATCCATTCAGGTGTTACTCATTTCTCCTTCGTACACATGCATGCAGCACTACAACACTACACAAGTCTTACCCAATGTTATCCATCCATTCAGGTGTTACTCATTTCTCCTTCATACACATGCATGCAGCACTACAACACTACACAAGTCTTACACAATGTGTTATGGGTCACACTCTTGCTTCTCCTGCTGCTGTGAAGGCTGTTGAGCGCACCGCGGGCCACACCAACAGGCGTTCCCTCTCCGCTACGGGCGTCCCTCCGCAAGAGATCTGCAATCAACACACCTGCCCGTGATGAGCGACCAGCCTTCTTCATAAACCAGGGCGTCTTGAGATCCAGTGCCAGAACGTAGCTTCTCCTACCAGTACAGTAAACCAACACATCTCCAGCCTTCTCTCTGCCTGTGTTCCCTTCCTGTCGTGTTCACCCTCTCTCCTGTTGTGTCGTCCTCCAGCTTCCTCGTCGTCGAACTCTGGGTCTCGTCTACCTGGACTCCCTTTGGATTCCCTCTTGCCTTCCTGGACTAAGACCTCGCACTTGTCCTCGACCATCCACCTGCCCTCGGACGTTTGAGCCTGCTTTTCACCTTTTGGACTACCGCCTCGATCTCAACAGGTACACTCAACACCCTCTGGTGACCACGCTCAGGTAATACTTACACATAGTCGCACTACATCTCTTTCAGCTAATCACATACTGAGATGTCAATAAAAACACGCTGGCAGCTAACGACGTCATCGCCTCTCTGCAGTCTTCTTCTCCCGCTGTCCCGTCACACAATGTTACATATTCTTTCATTCCTTCGTTCATTCATTCATGTTATTTGTCATCATTCTTACACCATGCAGCGCAACACTTTTTACAATGTCATCTATGTATTTATTTATTAATTCATTCATCTTGCTCATTTATCATTCTTACACCATGCACCGCAACAACACTAACAAACTCTTTTATTCATTCATTCATTAATAATCAATCAAAGTTTACTTTTGTAGCCCTAAATCACAAGTGTCTCAAAGGGCTGCACAAGCCACAATGACAACCTCGGCTCAGTAAGTTTCTTACAAGTATCATTATCACTGCAGGACGAGGAATAGCTAAACATGCTTCACTACACACTGTTAATAGCAAACTAGCAGTGAATGTAAACTAACGCCATTGGTGGATCTACACCTGACATCCACTGTAATGATACCAAGTACAATAGTGTATGTAGTTGATACTACTATAATTAAATCAGTATTTTTTACCGTCACAAAATCTTTTTTCCTTTTTTAAAAATGTATATTATGTTTATAAAGTCAGTAAATATGTCCCTGGACACATGAGGACTTTGAATATGACCAATGTATGATCCTGTAACTACTTGGTATCACATCCATACCTAAATGTGTGGTATCATCCAAAACTAATGTCAAGTATCAAAGAAAAGAAGAATAAGTGATTATTACATTTGAACAGAAGTGTAGATAGAACATGTTAAAACAGAAAATAAGCAGATATCAACATTAAATAAGTGGATTAATATTCCATTTTTACAGCTTGTCCTTTTGATAAAATAATAGGTGTATAAATGACACAATATGTTACTGCAGACTAATTAGGAGTCTTTGTTTGTTTACTTACTACTAAAAGACAAGTTGTCTAGTATGTTCAACATTTTATTTCAGGACTAAATGACAATAATAAACATATGTTTCATCTACACTAAGATTTTTTTGTTAAAATAAAGCCAATAAAGACATTTTTTGTGGTCTACCTTATTTAGAAAAGTATCAAAGTACATTTTGGTACCGGTACTAAAATATTGGTTTCGGGACAACCCTAGTCTTGAGCATTTTTATTAAAAATACAATTAAAATAATAGAATAAGCCCTGCATGTGTGGACTGTTCAGTATGCTGGCATAAGTTAGGACACCCCTGCTCTAGATGCTGCACTCCATTTATTCTACTTTTTCTTCACATAAAACTGCTGTGTATAAATACATGAGATGATCCAAAGGTGTCAAACGTGCGACCCGAGGGCCGGATCAGGCCTGAGAACAGACTTTATCCGGCCCGGTGGATGAGTTTGCTGAGTGAAAAAATGACCCTGCAATTTTGAAAGAAAGAAACAGCCGTTCAAAATGTGTCACTGGATGTCGCAATAGCAATTCTTTGTATCTTTGTAGATGATGCATCATACACACAATTGACAAAAGTATTTGTCCACCTGCCTTGACTCACATATGAAGTTCAAGTGCCAACCATTCCTAGCCTATAGGGTTCAATATTACCTTTTGCAGCTATTACAGCTTCAACTCTTCTGGGAAGGCTGTCCACAAGGTTGCAGAGTGTGTTTATAGCTATTTTCCACCAAAAGTGCATTAGTGAGGTCACACACTGATGTTGGTGGAAAAGGCCTGGCTCTCAGTCTCCATTCTAAGTCATCCCAAAGGTGTTCTATCGGGTTCAGGTCAGGACTCTGTGCAGGCCAGTCAAGTCATCCATGTCTTTATGGACCTTGCTTTGTGGACTGGTGCACAGTCATGTAGGAAGAGGAAGGTGCTTACTCCAAACTGTTCCCACAAGGATGGGAGCATGGAATTGTCCAAAATGTTTTGGAGCATTCAAAGTTCCTTTCACAGGAACTAAGGGGCCAAGCCCAACTCCTGAAAAACAACCCCACACCATAATTCCTCCTCTAGCAAATTTCACACTCAACACAATGCAGTCTGAAATGTAGTGTTCTCCTGGCAACCTCCAAACCCAGACTGGTCCATCAGATTGCCAGATGGAAAAGTGTGATTCATCAGTCCCGAGAAGGCGTCGCCACTGCTCTAGAGTCCAGTGGTGATGTCCTTTACACCACTGCATCCCACGCTTTGCATTGGACTTGGTGATGTATGACTTAGATGCAGCTGCTCGGCCATGGAAACCCATTCCATGAAGACAATGGAATGGGTTTCTCGCACCTTACGAGGTGTCTGACACACACTCGACGACACAGATGATGCATGATCAAAGTATCCTTTGGTATATTAATGCTGAACAAAGTAAGGAAGCTCCTTGTACTTTTTATATTATGTTAAACATCATTTATTTGCATCCTGCTGCATAATCAAGTTGCATTCCAGTGGCATCCCACTGCAAGAAAGAGTAGAGCGCCTCTCCCGATAGTCTATTTACTTTCTGTTGCCAATTTCACCTATAACCTCCTTTTCTTGACTTTTAATATCTCTTCCCCTCACCTTCTACCTTTCTACCTTTCTTATTTCACCTTTCACTTCCCACGGCAGCCTTGCTTCTTTACCGTCTTTTATTCTTTGCTGCTTCAATGCGGCGGCCCATTAACTTCACCACCCGTGTGTGTGTGTGTGTGTGTGTGTGTGTGCGTGTGCGTGTGCGTGTGCGTGCGTGCGTGCGTGTGTGCGTGCGTGCGTGCGTGCGTGCGTGCGTTACATTAGGTGGGCAGATGAAGGATGGAAAAGCGACACATTCATTAAACTCCAAAATAAATGAGGCACTGTTGACTTTATTTTGACTGTAGAGTCTGAGACGTTTATTTCTTTGGTTGAAAGCGACACAAACCAACATCTCAACATCACTGGCATAGTGTTGGAACGATACTCAGATTTTGGTACTGGTACTAAAGTTATTTTGATACTTTTCGTGACTTTTCTAAAAATAAAATGGAGCACAAAAAAGGACGTTATTGGTTTTATTTAAACAAAAATCTTAGTGTAGATAAACTGTGTGTTTATTACTGTAGTTTAAATAAAATGTTGAACATACTAGACAACTTGTCTTTTAGTAGTAAGTAAACAAACAAAGACTCCTAATTAATCTGCAGTAACATATTGTGTCATTTATACACCTATTATTTTATACACATTATTAAGGACAAACTGTAAAACATTGATTATTAAGCCACTTGTTCATTTACTGTTGATATCTGCTTATTTTCTGTTTTAACATGTTCTATCTAACCCCATCCATCCATCCATTGCCTACCGCTTATTCCCTTATGGTGTCGCGGGGGGCGCTGGCGGCTATCTCAGCTACAATCGTGCGGAAGGCGGTGTACACCCTGGACAAGTCCCCATCTCATCGCAGGGCCAACACAGACAGACAACATTCACACTCACATTCACACACTAGGGACCATGTAGTGTTGCCAATCAACCTATCTTTGGAGGTGGGAGGGGCCTATCCCCAGGTGCATGTCTTTGGAGGTGGGAGGAGCCTATCCCCAGGTGCATGTCTTTGGAGGTGGGAGGGGCCTATCCCCAGGTGCATGTCTTTGGAGGTGGGAGGGGCCTATCCCCAGGTGCATGTCTTTGGAGGTGGGAGGGGCCTATCCCCAGGTGCATGTCCTTGGAGGTGGGAGGGGCCTATCCCCCGGTGCATGTCTTTGGAGGTGGGAGGGGCCCATCCCTAGGTGTATGTCTTTGGAGGTGGGAGGGGCCTATCCCCAGGTGCATGTCTTTGGAGGTGGGAGGGGCCTATCCCCAGGTGCATGTCCTTGGAGGTGGGAGGGGCCTATCCCCCGGTGTATGTCTTTGGAGGTGGGAGGGGCCTATCCCTAGGTGTATGTCTTTGGAGGTGGGAGGGGCCTATCCCCAGGTGTATGTCTTTGGAGGTGGGAGGGGCCTATCCCTAGGTGCATGTCTTTGGAGGTGGGAGGGGCCTATCCCCAGGTGCATGTCTTTGGAGGTGGGAGGGGCCTATCCCCCGGTGCATGTCTTTGGAGGTGGGAGGGGCCCATCCCTAGGTGTATGTCTTTGGAGGTGGGAGGGGCCTATCCCCAGGTGTATGTCTTTGGAGGTGGGAGGGGCCTATCCCTAGGTGTATGTCTTTGGAGGTGGGAGGGGCCTATCCCCAGGTGCATGTCTTTCGAGGTGGGAGGGGCCTATCCCCAGGTGCATGTCTTTGGAGGTGGGAGGATGCCAGAGTACCTGGAAGGAACTCACGCAGTCACAGTGAGAACATGCAAACTCCACACAGAAAGATCCCGAGCCTGGGATTGAACCCTCTTTGATACTTGACATACGTTTTGGATGATACCAAACATTTAGGTATCGATCCGATACCAAATAGTTACAGAGTCATACAATAAAATATAATACCTAATAAACCAATAATAATATGGTTTAGAAATACTGATTTAAAGGGTAGGTGTTGCGCGGTTTTGTGTTTTAACATGTTCTATCTACACTTCTGTTCAAATGTAATAATCACTTATTCTTCTTTTCTTTCATACTTGACATTAGTTTTGGATGATACCACACATTTAGGTATGGATGTGATACCAAGTAGTTACAGGATCATACAATAAAATGTAATACCTAACAAACCAATTCTGATGTAAAGAGTAGGTGTTGCGCTGTTATCTCTTTTAACATGTTCTATCTACACTTCTGTTCAAATGTAATAATCACTTATTCTTCTCTTCTTTCATACTTGACATTAGTTTTGGATGATACCACACATTTAGGTATGGATGTGATACCAAGTAGTTAGAGGATCATACTTTGGTCATATTCAAAGTCCTCATGTGTCCAGGGACATATTTATTGACTTTATAAACATAATATACATTTAAAAAAAACAAAAGAAGTTGCAATGATGCCAAAAAATATTGAGTGATCATAGTAGTATCGACTAGATAGATACGTTAATATAGGTGAACACACGTCTACAGAGCTGGAAATATCTTGTGGTGTATCTCTGGGATCAATACCAGGATATTAATTGTGCAATTTTATTATATAAATAATATTTGCAAAGTTACAAAGGACTTGAAGTTAGTTTTATTAGCAGATGATACAACTGTGTTTTCTTCAGGAGAGAACACACAGAAGATAATACAAATTATAATAAAATAAAAAGATGGTTTGACAAAAGCAGACTATCTTTGAATCTCAGTAAAAGTAAAATAATGCTATTTGGTAACAGAAGAGAAAGTCCCAGACAAATACAAATAGGCAAAGTAGACATAGTGCTGGATTTCCCCCAGTGATCAATAAAGTACTTTCTATTCTATCCTACATTGATAGAGTAAATTAAACTACATTTCTAAGTATGATGGATGATAAATTAAAGTAGAAATCTCATGTAAAAAAACAAAAACAACATAAAGTAGCAAGAAACATGTCAATAATGAATCAAGCAAAACATGACTTCATATTGTCTTCTGCTCACTACTATTGTTAAATATCTGACTTATTGTGTACAAACTAACTATCAGTATGTGGAATGAAATGATGGAAGGTATTAAGCAGATAAATGAAAGAAAGCAGCAATATGATTCACTTTAAGAGACTGTTCACACCTAAAGTGTTCACTAAAGTCCTACTGAAAGCCACTACTAGCCACCACGCAGTCTGATAGTTTATATATCAATGATGAAATATTAACATTGCAACACATGACAATACGCCCGCTTTAGTTTACTAAATTACAATTTTAAATTTCCCGGGAGTCCTGGAAACGTTGTGTAATGATGACGTGTACGCAAGACGTCACGGGTTTATAGGAAGTATGAGCGCTGCACACACACACAGCTAAAAGTCGTCTGCTTTAACGGCATAATTACACAGTATTTTGGACATCTGTGTTGCTGAATCTTTTGCAATTTGTTCAATGAATATTGGAGAAGTCACAGTAGAAAGACGGAGTTGGGAAGCTTTAGCCTTTAGCCACACAAACACACGGTGATTCCTTGTTTAAAATTCCTGGAGGTGAAACTTTACTATGGATCAGAGCGGTCAAGCGAGCATGAATCAAGACGGAATGTCAACCAGCAGGTTTTGGTGAGAAAATTGTGGTTAAAAAGTGGCTTCTTACAGGAGAAAAGCTGAGCTTGTGTCGTCCATGAAGCTGTCGTCGACTCCCCTGAGACATTGGCGTCAACACACCTGTGGACACACCCCTCTGACTATCAGGTACTGTTAATCTCACTAAAACACTAGCAACACAATAGAAAGATAAGGCATTTCCCAAAATTATCCTAGTAAATGTGTCTAAAACATCGAAATCCGTCCAAATCGTGTTTTTTTTTTAAAACTTTTTTTCTAGTCCGTCCCTATCAATATCCTCAAACACAAATCTTTCATCCTCGCTCAAATTAATGGGGAAATTTTCATTTTATCAGTCCGAATAGCACTTTTTGTTGGAAGCTCCCATTATAAACAATGTGAATATGTGAGGAGTCATCACACTTGTGATGTCATCGTCTGCGAATTCCGGTAGAGGCAGGGCTTTTCTCTTAACACCGACAGTTGCAAACTTTATTCTGGATGTTCTCTACTAAATCCTTTCAGCAAAAATAGGGCAAAAGCGCAAAATGATCTAGTATGACACATAGAATGGACCTGCTATCCCGTTGGATAGGTGGGAGGGGCCTATCCCCAGGTGTGTGTCTTTTGAGGTGGGAGGGGCCTATCCCCAGGTGCATGTCTTTGGAGGTGGAAAGGGCCTATCCCCAGGTGTGTGTCTTTGGAAGTGGGAGGGGCCAGCCTCAGGTGCGTGTCTTTGGAGGTGGGAGGGGCCTATCCATAGGTGTGTGTCTTTGGAAGTGGGAGGGGCCTATCCCCAGGTGCGTGTCTTTGGAGGTGGGAGGGGCCTATCCTCAGGTGCGCATCTTTGGAGGTGGGAGGGGCCTATCCCCAAGTGCATGACTTTGGAGGTGGGAGGGGCCTATCCCCAAGTGCATGACTTTGGAGGTGGGTGGGGCCTATCCCCAGGTGCATGTCTTTGGAGGTGGGAGGGGCCTATCCCCAAGTGCATGACTTTGGAGGTGGGAGGGGCCTATCCCCAAGTGCATGACTTTGGAGGTGGGTGGGGCCTATCCCCAGGTGCATGTCTTTTGAGGTGGGTGGGGCCTATCCCCAGGTGCATGTCTTTGGAGGTGGGAGGGGCCTATCCCCAAGTGCATGACTTTGGAGGTGGGAGGGGACGGTTAGAATGTGGATTGTGTATTAGAAGTGAGAGTCAGACCCAGCATTGATGCAGTCAGAAGTGTGCAAGTCATTTTCACAAAGC
This sequence comes from Nerophis ophidion, assembly GCF_033978795.1. Classification (NCBI taxonomy): domain Eukaryota; kingdom Metazoa; phylum Chordata; class Actinopteri; order Syngnathiformes; family Syngnathidae; genus Nerophis; species Nerophis ophidion. Next base: position 45,040,876 of record NC_084628.1, read on the forward strand.
TGAGTCTTTAATAATGTTTTCTGCGTCTCTGCGTCCTGCAGACATTTACTTGAGGGCTGGCGTGTGAAAGCCGATCCACCCGTCCTGGATTCCCTTGCTAAACTTAGCCGAGCGTCAGCGATGGTGATATCGGGGGTCATTAGCGTGTTTTTACTGAGCACTTTTGTCAGACTGCACAAGATGTTGTCTCATCTTGCCGAGCTCGTGCAAGAACTGTCTCCCCCGTCCAGCCGGTATTGATCCGGCGGCGCTTGCACGGTAGAAGAGCCATCCGTCTCAGAGGCCTGCCTTGCAGACGCTGCTTTCAAGGTCAAGTCAACACGCGATGTTTGAACGCTACAATCTATCTCAGCAGGGCACTCAGCTCCCCTAGGGAAGGACAAACAAGACAAGATACTTGGTCTTCATTCTTGGTTTTTTAAACAACCGAGAACATGCTAGCACACAAGTTTATATATCATAAGACAAATGGTCACTGACAAGTACTTGCTTTAAATCAGACCTGGGCAAATGAAGGCCCAGGGGCTTCATGCGGCCCGTTAAGTTTTTCAATCTGGACATTCCCGAAGTCTGTTGCTATAGTTATTAGCTATTGTGCTTAAACTGAACTGTTTCTATCTGTGCAAGGACAAAAACTTCTTGTCTGAAGGGTGGCCTCAGCCACGGATGAACTCCTAAATAAATAGAGGGACGTGGGAGCTGTACTTTAGAGCGTAGGGCGAGAGTGTGACTAAGTGTGCAACTCCATGCGTTCTCCTCATGAGCTAAATTGAACTCTGTCTCTGCATGGTTCCTTGCTTCTTGTTTAATAGATGTCATCAGTGTTTGAATCTGGCACTGTGGTAATATAATTAGTGACTATGGTCATCTAATTAGTGACTATGGTCATCTAAGGCCCCTTCTACACTAAGCCAGATAAGGTTATCCAGGGTAAATCCCACCTAACCTTATCCTTGTCACACACACACACACAATGGTCGTTTTAGACCCCCTCACCCCCCTCTGTCCTCCGGCGCCAGGCCACCTAGTACACATGTGTGGACAATGTGCAGGTCATAGTCACCTCCAGTGTTGCTTTGTGTGCAAGTTGTTAAATGTAACTTATCTGAACAATATCCAGTGTTGTGCTATTTCGATGAACTGGAATCCAGTGTGACTATTGTAGTCAATCACACCTGAGACGTCAATCACATCTTTAATAGACACCTAAACAATGTGATGAAGAACATTTTACAACAATTAATGTCGGGATGTAATATCTGGTCAGGACACTCCTCACTCTTTTGCCTTCACCTTCATTGTCCATTCCTTTTTGCTGACTTGATATACTCTGGACCTAGACCTTGAGTCTGTGACATAATTGGCAGACAATAACTGATAGTCTGCTTTGCCGGTCCAAAAGCATTCGCCATTTTCCGTAGTCTTCACTCCACGGTCAGGTAATACAAAGCACACGCTACCTTTTTTATCACATCCACGGGAGCCCGCATTCTCGTTGTCTCTTCTTCGACAAATGGACAAAGTTTTTGGCTAAGTAGAATCACAGCTCACCTGGACATTGGAAAGTTGTCTTGCCGTCTGAGAAGTGTTGTATCCCAGATAGCTGCAATGGCTTTCTCTTAAGGTATTGATGTGTGATTTCCACCAGCGTCTGTACAAGTAGAAGAAGGAGAAACACGGACATGTCTGGATAACCTTCCTCCATATTTCCAATGGTTAGCTCCGAGTCACGAAAACCGCATTATTATGAAGCTGGCTGTGACGTGTGGAGGCGTGGTCTTTCTGACGTCACTTCCTGTGTGGGGGCGTGGTCTTTCTGATGTCACTTCCTGTGTGACGGCGTGGTCTTTCTGATGTCATTTCCTGTGTGACAGCGTGGTCTTTCTGATGTCACTTCCTGTGTGACGGCGTGGTCTTTCTGATGTCACTTCCTGTGTGGCAGCGTGGTGTTTCTGACGTCACTTCCTGTGTGGGGGCGTGGTCTTTCTGATGTCACTTCCGGTGTGGGGGCGTGGTCTTTCTGATGTCATTTCCTGTGTGACAGCGTGGTCTTTCTGATGTCACTTCCTGTGTGACGGCGTGGTCTTTCTGATGTCACTTCCTGTGTGGCAGCGTGGTGTTTCTGACGTCACTTCCTGTGTGGGGGCGTGGTCTTTCTGATGTCACTTCCTGTGTGACGGCGTGGTCTTTCTGATGTAATTTCCTGTGTGACAGCGTGGTCTTTCTGATGTCACTTCCTGTGTGACGGCGTGGTCTTTCTGATGTCACTTCCTGTGTGGCAGCGTGGTGTTTCTGACGTCACTTCCGGTGTGGGGGCATGGTCTTTCTGATGTCACTTCCTGTGTGACGGCGTGGTCTTTCTGATGTCATTTCCTGTGTGACAGCATGGTCTTTCTGATGTCACTTCCTGTGTGACGGCGTGGTCTTTCTGATGTCACTTCCTGTGTGGCAGCGTGGTGTTTCTGATGTCACTTCCTGTGTGGCAGCGTGGTGTTTCTGACGTCACTTCCTGTGTGGGGGCGTGGTCTTTCTGATGTCACTTCCGGTGTGGGGGCATGGTCTTTCTGATGTCACTTCCTGTGTGACGGCGTGGTCTTTCTGATGTCATTTCCTGTGTGACAGCATGGTCTTTCTGATGTCACTTCCTGTGTGACGGCGTGGTCTTTCTGATGTCACTTCCTGTGTGGCAGCGTGGTGTTTCTGATGTCACTTCCTGTGTGGCAGCGTGGTGTTTCTGACGTCACTTCCTGTGTGGGGGCGTGGTCTTTCTGATGTCACTTCCGGTGTGGGGGCATGGTCTTTCTGATGTCACTTCCTGTGTGACGGCGTGGTCTTTCTGATGTCACTTCCTGTGTGACGGCGTGGTCTTTCTGATGTCACTTCCTGTGTGGCAGCGTGGTGTTTCTGACGTCAATTCCTGTGTGGGGGCGTGGTCTTTCTGATGCCACTTCCGGTGTGGGGGCGTGGTCTTTCTGATGTCACGTCCTGTGTGACGGCGTGGTGTTTCTGACGTCACTTCCTCTCCGAACTCAGTTTGTAAAGGATCAATGAGTCCATACAAAGCTAAGAGCCGGAAATTCAAGAAATACACGGCTGACTTACCCGTGTGAAAAATTGTCCAAGGATGGGGACCTTAAATGCTGGTTTAGTGTGGTTGAAACAGAGCTTAGGTTAAATAATTATTCCTTTAAGGGGTTATCAGGCTTAGTGGAGACAGAGCCTAAGTCACAGCTGCTCAGACGAGGCACCAAGCAGTGTGGGTGGGGAGTGTTTCCACAGAGTGTTTCCACAGAGTGAGAAATGTGGGTGTCAGGGACAGACGTGGAAGGAGATTATCACAACAAAGTTGTAAAGCTTAGTGACATATCACATATATTAGATTGTAGGTGGGTTTGTTTTTACCCTTTTTGTTCATATTTCACTGTTTGTTGCATTTTTGTTGATTGTAAAATATGTGGATGGAGAGGGGGTGTGATGTTCATATGTTGTCAATATTCAGTGTTTTATCCTTCATAGTTAATATTTTAACATTCTTTATTTTCATGTACATTCTGGCTGTCTCATTCAGTAAAAAAATATAAAATTCCATTCAGTTTTTTAAGGCGGTCTGTCATAATGTTTTTAGCTTTCAATCAGGTTTTGTATTAGTCTTCCTACAAACAGATATATCGGCCCCCAGGCACATTTTGTTCTCTAAATTTGGCCCACGAATCAAAATAATTGCCCAGGCCTGCTTTAAATTCTCCCCTTAGTGTGATGTTTGCCATGTTTTTCAACCGACATGCTAGACAGTCACCTTTAAAGGGGAACTGCACTCTTTTTGGAATGTTACTAAAGACATGAACATACCTCTTGTTTTTCTTGAAGATTTTAAAGGTGATTCAAAAAAACGCTTGAGAGATGCAGCTCATGGGAGTCACTGTTGTCGCCTTCAAAGCCCAATTAAACAACTTTATATACACACTGTAGTAACTGACAGCTTCATAACAATATGTACAATATACACACTTATGTTTAATATTTACCATATTTTTATCATTTTAATCAATGATCAGCACATTGATTTCTGATACCATGGCAGCGCACAGCTGATATCTGGCAACAATTGTTTGTTCCTACTTACAGAATCAAACACAAGTGTGACCCAGGCAGTACTGCATCAAAACGCAACATCAGTGTGTAAAGGATATCACCACAAGAGCACTTGGGAAAACCTCTGTCAGTAACTACAGTTGGTCGCTACATCTGTAAGTGCAAGTTAAAACTCTACTATGCAAAGCCAAAACCATTTATCAACAACACCCAAAAAGTCTGCCGGCGTCACTGGGCCCGAGCTCATCTAAGATGGACTGATGCAAAGTGGAAAGTTATTCTGTGGTCTGACGAATCCACATTTCAAATTGTTTTTGGAAACTGTGGATGTTGGGTCCTCTGGAACAAAGAGTAAAAGAACCATCCGGATTGTTGTAGGGTGAAAGTGTGGTAGTCAGCATGTGTGATGGTATGGGGGTGTATTAGTGATTGTTGTAGGGTGAAAGTGTGGTAGTCAGCATGTGTGATGGTATGGGGGTGTATTAGTGATTGTTGTAGGGTGAAAGTGTGGTAGTCAGCATGTGTGATGGTATGGGGGTGTATTAGTGATTGTTGTAGGGTGAAAGTGTGGTAGTCAGCATGTGTGATGGTATGGGGGTGTATTAGTGATTGTTGTGGGGTGAAAGTGTGGTAGTCAGCATGTGTGATGGTATGGGGGTGTATTAGTGATTGTTGTAGGGTGAAAGTGTGGTAGTCAGCATGTGTGATGGTATGGGGGTGTATTAGTGATTGTTGTAGGGTGAAAGTGTGGTAGGCAGCATGTGTGATGGTATGGGGGTGTATTAGTGATTGTTGTAGGGTGAAAGTGTGGTAGTCAGCATGTGTGATGGTATGGGGGTGTATTAGTGATTGTTGTAGGGTGAAAGTGTGGTAGTCAGCATGTGTGATGGTATGGGGGTGTATTAGTGATTGTTGTGGGGTGAAAGTGTGGTAGTCAGCATGTGTGATGGTATGGGGGTGTATTAGTGATTGTTGTAGGGTGAAAGTGTGGTAGTCAGCATGTGTGATGGTATGGGGGTGTATTAGTGATTGTTGTAGGGTGAAAGTGTGGTAGTCAGCATGTGTGATGGTATGGGGGTGTATTAGTGATTGTTGTAGGGTGAAAGTGTGGTAGTCAGCATGTGTGATGGTATGGGGGTGTATTAGTGATTGTTGTAGGGTGAAAGTGTGGTAGTCAGCATGTGTGATGGTATGGGGGTGTATTAGTGATTGTTGTAGGGTGAAAGTGTGGTAGTCAGCATGTGTGATGGTATGGGGGTGTATTAGTGATTGTTGTAGGGTGAAAGTGTGGTAGTCAGCATGTGTGATGGTATGGGGGTGTATTAGTGATTGTTGTAGGGTGAAAGTGTGGTAGTCAGCATGTGTGATGGTATGGGGGTGTATTAGTGATTGTTGTAGGGTGAAAGTGTGGTAGTCAGCATGTGTGATGGTATGGGGGTGTATTAGTGATTGTTGTAGGGTGAAAGTGTGGTAGTCAGCATGTGTGATGGTATGGGGGTGTATTAGTGATTGTTGTAGGGTGAACGTGTGGTAGTCAGCATGTGTGATGGTATGGGGGTGTATTAGTGATTGTTGTAGGGTGAAAGTGTGGTAGTCAGGATGTGTGATGGTATGGGGGTGTATTAGTGATTGTTGTAGGGTGAAAGTGTGGTAGTCAGCATGTGTGATGGTATGGGGGTGTATTAGTGATTGTTGTAGGGTGAAAGTGTGGTAGTCAGCATGTGTGATGGTATGGGGGTGTATTAGTGATTGTTGTAGGGTGAAAGTGTGGTAGTCAGCATGTGTGATGGTATGAGGGTGTATTAGTGATTGTTGTAGGGTGAACGTGTGGTAGTCAGCATGTGTGATGGTATGGGGGTGTATTAGTGATTGTTGTAGGGTGAAAGTGTGGTAGTCAGCATGTGTGATGGTATGGGGGTGTATTAGTGATTGTTGTAGGGTGAAAGTGTGGTAGTCAGCATGTGTGATGGTATGAGGGTGTATTAGTGATTGTTGTAGGGTGAAAGTGTGGTAGTCAGCATGTGTGATGGTATGGGGGTGTATTAGTGATTGTTGTAGGGTGAAAGTGTGGTAGTCAGCATGTGTGATGGTATGGGGGTGTATTAGTGATTGTTGTAGGGTGAAAGTGTGGTAGTCAGCATGTGTGATGGTATGGGGGTGTATTAGTGATTGTTGTAGGGTGAAAGTGTGGTAGTCAGCATGTGTGATGGTATGGGGGTGTATTAGTGATTGTTGTGGGGTGAAAGTGTGGTAGTCAGCATGTGTGATGGTATGGGGGTGTATTAGTGATTGTTGTAGGGTGAAAGTGTGGTAGTCAGCATGTGTGATGGTATGGGGGTGTATTAGTGATTGTTGTAGGGTGAAAGTGTGGTAGGCAGCATGTGTGATGGTATGGGGGTGTATTAGTGATTGTTGTAGGGTGAAAGTGTGGTAGTCAGCATGTGTGATGGTATGGGGGTGTATTAGTGATTGTTGTAGGGTGAACGTGTGGTAGTCAGCATGTGTGATGGTATGGGGGTGTATTAGTGATTGTTGTAGGGTGAAAGTGTGGTAGTCAGGATGTGTGATGGTATGGGGGTGTATTAGTGATTGTTGTAGGGTGAAAGT